>NC_136999.1:32234300-32491800 GCF_032717465.1 Coenobita brevimanus | reverse complement strand
AAATGTTCTGAAAAGAGGTAAAGAGAGTAAGACAGTGCCAAAGAAGTCAGTCTGGGAGTGAAAGATAAATTTGGTAGACTACTAGTGGACAAAGGAGAAAAAGTGAGCAAGTGGAGAGAACACTTTAAGGAATTGTTCGACATACAGAATGGAATTCATGTGAGTGTAAGTGGTTAAGGAATGGCTGGGAGATGGAGGGATGTGAGAAGAGGGGAAAAAACCAGTAGGATAGAAGTTGTGGAAGCAATGAAGAAAGTTAAAATGTGGAAAGCCCCAGGAATTGATGGAGTGTGTGGTGACATGCTGAAGCATTGGAGAGAGATTATAGTAGAATGGATGTGGAAGATGTGCAGCTTTGCCTAGGAGGAAGGTAAAGTCCCAGAGGATTGGAAGACAGGTATAATTATTCGCCTATGCAAAGGAAAAGGGGAAAAAGAAGTGTGTGGTAATCATAGGGACATTTGTCTTCTTAGTGTAACAGGAAAAGTAAATGGTAGGGTACTTTCTGACAAAGTTAGGGAAATAACAGAGAAATTAGTTCGAGAAGAACAGGAAGGTTTTAGGAAGGGAAGAGGTTGTGTAGATCAGATATTCATTCTTAGATCTTTAGTGGAAAAGTTTCTGGAGAAGGGAAAGAAGTTGTATGCTGCCTTCATGGATTTGGAGAAAGCATATGACAGGGTGAATAGACAAGGATTGTGGAAAATATTAAGAATATACGGAGTAGATGGGAAGTTGTCGTGTGCCGTGAAGAGTATGAGGGTGCTAAGGCTGCAGTGCGTGTTGACATTGAACTGAGTGAATTTTTCTGTTTGAATGCTGGATTGAAAGAGGGATGTCTCATGTCTCCATGGTTGTTTAATCTGTATTTGGATGGGGTTATAAAAGAGATACAAGGTAGGGCAGTGGATATTGGAGCAGCCCTAGTGAGAGAGGGCAGTGTTTGGAAATTCCCTGTACTGTTGTTTGCAGATGATACTGTGTTGTTAAGTGAAGACAAAGGGGAGCTGCAATGCTTGGTGGCTGAGTTTGGGAGAGTGTGTAAGAAACAGAATCTAAAGGTGAATGTAGGGAAGAGTAAAGTTATGGACTTCGAGAGAAGTGGTCAGTGAATGTACAGTGAAACAGGATGAGGAGGAAATGGATAATGGGAGTGCGTTTAACCCGCCCCGTCCGGGAAACGTGAATTCACGTCCTCACATGATGTGCACTCATATCCTGGAGACGTAAATTAATGTACAACATTGCAAAGGTCCCTAATTTGCACAAATTTCAATTTAATTTGCACAATTTTCAATTTTCGCGAGTGATTTTTGGCATGTATACACAGGACACCTTCCTCTACAAGATGCCAGGCAGGGACAATGCCTTACCCAGCATGACCTCCTCCCCCCCCTGCATGCCCTTTTCTCACCTGTTATCAGTGACCTGGCCAGTAAAGCCATGTCATGCCACGGTACGAAATTCAGGGCCAGAGTGATTCCCCAATCGATGACAATGTGGAGGACAAACATTAGAGGAAGAAACAGTCAGAAATGATGATTAGGTAATGTGGCAAAAAAAGGTCAGGAATGGTGATCAGTTAGTGAGTGAAACAATGCTTATAATGCCTATATTACCGTTTGAAAACCAATATACTCTCGTACTACATATAAATTCGTACCAAAGAAATAAATAGATACCGTTTATGAGTGGTGTGGAATAGTTATCCTCCCATAGAACTCATTTTCTTTGCAGCCAGCCTGATAGAAAACCCTGTAAGGTAAGGAGGTACTCCTACCTGGATCAAGTATTTTAAACCTCAGGTGAGCGATTTCTCTATGAATTTTTGATGT
Organism: Coenobita brevimanus; assembly: GCF_032717465.1. NCBI lineage: Eukaryota > Metazoa > Arthropoda > Malacostraca > Decapoda > Coenobitidae > Coenobita > Coenobita brevimanus. The sequence continues at coordinate 32,489,965 of NC_136999.1, read as the reverse complement.
TTCTCACCAAGAGCGGATGTTTGAGCCAAACAAAAAAAGGTCCAAAAATATCGGGACTGGGGCGTACCATTGCCCAGAAAACGTCGGGATGGGGGGGGTTAAGTACTTGGGTAGTGTGATGAGTAAGGATGGAAGTTTAGAGTGTGAAGTGCTTGAAGGGGTACAACAAGGAAGAAAGATTGCTAGGTCCTTGAAAGCAGTGATAAGAAACAAGGAATGGAGCATGGAAGTGAAAAATTTACTACATGACAGTATTGTGATACCAACTCTAACGTATAGAAGCGAAGCTTGGACCTTGTTGGAGGGACAGAAGTCAAGAGTGAGAGCAGTGGAAAGGAGTTATTTAAGAGGAGCATGTGGACTCACATGGAGAGACAGACTGACAAAGGAGGAAGTGAAGGAGTGTCGTTGTGAGGATGTGGATGTGATAGGAAGTGGTGAGAGAAACACAGTGAGGTGGTTTGGCCACATAGAGACGATGGAGACTGAGAGACTGACGTGGAGAGTGTATATGAGTGAGGTGTAGAGGGGGCAGATGGAGGGGGAGGCCAATGATGAGATGGAGGGAGGGAGTGGAGAGGTATATGAGAGAGGGGTGTGTGAGCTGGGAGCAGGTCAGTGAAATGGCGGGAGACAGGTCGACATTGTGCCAATTTGTTTGCGGCGGGATTATGGCGCATAGCAATAGATAGACACACACACACACTCTCTCTCTATGTAAATATTCATACAATAGCAATATAATAGTAATACAATGGTAAGTCTACAGTGGTCAATGATATATGTGATGGACGTGCTATCCATATAGATGAGACCAGGATACATAAAAGAAAATGAACACATGTACGAGTATAATGAAAGTAAGACTTAATTTTTTTTTTTACGTGAGGAAGAAGGAACTAAAGGCCATGAGCCCACAATAACAGTTCCCTCCAAGAGAAAAACAAAATACAAGAGAGAGCCAAATTCAACATCCGATCATTTCGAGATGCCTGGACACACTGCGTTTCAAAGGCTGGAGATCATTATGCAGCAGGAAATACAGACAGAGGGAGACAGTTCCAGAGTTGACCTGTTGCATGAATGAAGGACTGGGAGTAACGGTTAATTCTTGCATTAGAGAGTTGGACAGAAAAGGGATGAGAGTCTGCTGCTAGACGGGTGCTATGCGCCCGTCGTAGAGGTGGAGACAGTTCAGAGGAGCAGTGACCATTGAAGCTGCGATAGAAAAGAGATAAAGATGCAACAGTGTGGCGAAGAGACAGAGATTGAACAGAGTCAGTAAGAGGAGGAGAGTTAATGAGACCAAAAGCCTTTGACTCCATCCTATTGAGAAGAGCTGTATGTGGGGAGCCTCCCCACACTTGAGAGTTGTACTCCACACAGGGGCAGATAAAACCCCTGTATAGAGTCAACAATTGTGCAGGGGTAAAGAAGGAACAGAGTCGGCTTAGCACACCTAATCTCTTGGAAGCAGATTTGACAAGAGATGTAATATGATCTTTCCAAGATAATTCCAGAGTAAATAAAACCCCAAGCATGTTCAAGGATGATGCAGGATTAAGCTGAATATTATTAAACATTAGTGGGTATACCTGTGGAAGATTTTTTCATGTTGATATGTATAAGAACTGAGTTTTAGATGCACTAAAAACAACCAGAATATTTTTACCCCAGTCAGAGATACGAGCCAAGTCAGACATTAGGTGTGCCATAGCCTCATCCCTTGTTTGTTGAAGTAACTGCTGAGATGGGCGTTGCAGGAACAGAATGGAGAGGTGAAGGATCAGCGTATGAGTGGATAGGGTTAGATGTACAGCTTAGAAGGTCATTGATGAATAAAAGAAAGAGAGTTGGTGATAGGACAGAGCCCTGAAGAACACCACTGTTGATAGATCTTGGAGTAGAATGATAGCCGTCTACAACAGCGACTATAGAATGACCAGAAAGGAAGCTAGCAATGAAGGCACAGATAGAAGGATAGAAACCATGATAGGGCAGTTTGGAAATTAAAGATTTATACCAGACTCGATCGAAAGCCTTTGAGATGTCAAGTGCAATGGCAAAGCTTTCGCCAAAGTCCCGAAAGGAGGATGACCAGGAGTCTGAAAGGTAGGTGAGAAGATCGCCAGTGGAGCGTCCCTGACGGAACCCGTACTTATGATCAGAAAGAAGGTTGTGATAGGGAAGATGCCTTAAAATTTTCCTATTGAGAATTGACTCGTAAACTTTTGAAATACAGGACGTTAAAGCAATTGGACGATAGTTAGAGGGTTGAGAATGGTCACCCTTCTTTGGGACTGGCTGAATGAGAGCAAACTTCAAGCAAGAAGGAAAGGTACAAGTTGACAGACAAAGGCGAAAGAGTTTGCCTAGGCAGGGTGTAAGCACAGGAGCACAGTTCTTGAGAACAACAGGAGGGACTCCATCAGGCCCATATGTCTTTTTAGTAATGAGGCCAGTGATGGCAGAAAATACATCAGCTGAAGAAATTTTAATGTCAGCCATGCGGAAGTCAGAGGGGGGAAGTGATGGAGGAACAGTACTGGAATCGTCTAAGGTGGAATTGGAAGAGAAAGTCTGTGCAAAGAGATCTGTTTTATCAGTAGAAGAAATTGCTACAGAACCATCAGAGTTGAAAAGAGAAGGGAAGGATGGTGAGGTAAAGTTGTTAGAAAGGTTTTGGGCAAAGTGCCAGAAGGAGCAGGAAGAATTTGAGTTGGAGAGTTGAGAGCATTTAGTATGGATGAAATTATGTTTAGCAGAGCGAAGAACAGACTTAGCACGATTCCAGGCAGAAACGTAATGATGATGTGATTCAGGGGTGGGTTGACTCTGGTACCTTTTGTAGGCCCTCTCCTTGTTGCGGAGAGCATTTCTTGCGTTAGACAAAGGATACGAGAAAGGAATGTATGCTTCCATGCCTGAGAGAAAAACCTCCGTAATGCGCAAGGCACACCCAGATGGTTCCCGGCCATGGAAGCAATAATCATTCCAGGGAAAATCAAAGAAGTACTGCCTGAGGTCCTCCCAATCCACAGCTCCAAAGTGCCACAGACGACGTTTCTTTGGAGGGTCCACAGGCCGTATCGGAGTGATAGGACAGGTTAAGGTGATAAGGTTGTGATCAGAGGAGCCTAACAGAGAGAGAAAATTAACAGTGTAAGCAGAAGGATTAGTTGTAAGGAACAGGTCAAGAATGTTGGAGCTCTCTCCAAGGCGGTCTGGGATACGGGTAGGATGCTGTACAAGCTGCTCTAGGTCATTAAGGATAGAAAAGATGTAGGCTTGTTCACCAGGTGGATCAGTGAAAGGAGAGGAGAGCCAAAGGTGGTGGTGGACATTGAAATCTCCTAAAATGGAGATTTCAGAGAAAGGAGAAATGGATAGAATGTGTTCCATCGTTGAAGTAAGATAGTCGAAAAATTTGTGATAGTCAGTAGAATTAGGGGATAAGTAAAGATCACAGATATATTTAGTCAGAGAATGACAGGAAAGCCGAGTAATTGATATAAAATATATAAACAGTATATACTTACAATATTTACTCAGTCTTACTTGTCAACAGCAATTAGCAAATGTGGATTGAGAAAATTACAAAGCTGACTGGAGCTGGGCTGTAAACATCATATGGATTGAACATAATCCTACTGTATTCCTCCCAAGGTTACACTGTATAATTTTTCAGTTGCATGGTTTCAAACTGGGTGAAGTCAACATTATGTGTGTACTCATATTTAAATTCATCTTAGGTAATGGTTGATGTACTCGTACTTATGTGTATGGCTTAGAATAGCATAGTAGTTTTTAGTGGGTATGGAGGAGAGTGAAGGTTTAGTACTGCACGGTAGTCCAGTGATATGTATTACTCAGGTGCTGATGCATGGGCTGGAGGTGTGTCTAGGCAGGTCACAAAAAATGATGTATTCTGAGTGAAACAGAATTAATGTGAATGTCCAATGCATTGATGATGGATGAGTTTATCTGGAGCAAATGTGAAGTTGCAATGATGATGGATGTTGTGACTCTTTATGATAGCCATTTCACAAAGGACTGTCTCAGCTGGCTGAAACATGAAGATGTGCACTGGACAAAGGTGAAATGCACGCAATGATGTGCGACATTTATGTTCAATTGTTGTTTCACTAGCGAAGGTGGCCGTTTCCTGTTCATTGGACACCATGATGACTTTTGTTCTGGTGTTGAGGGTGACTAATGAGTCATCTTTTCTAGAAGGAAAAGGGTATATTTGAAAGATCGTGAAAAAATCATATGAATGGTGTATGAACTACTATTAATGTTGCTGTGAGTGTTTTTGCTAAGTATAGATAATCTATGATCAGATTCCTTTCCTCAAACAATGGCGTAGGCTGCGAGTTGGAAGTAATTTAATGGTGATCCTTCTGTTACCCACATTAGCAATTCCTTTCATGAAAGACTAATAATGAGGTGAAGTATTGTATAGCTGAAGTATTATGTCAATATGTTCCATTATCAATGATATGTGTTGGAAAAGTGCACGACTTCCTGCTGGTGCATATACTTTTTCCACAATTTTTTGAGCTGATTTCTCTAGTGTTTAGTAGGTTCTCTACAATCATCATTACACCATTCTGGTTATCACCTAGCTTACTTTGATGTTAGATCATTTGTGCAATCTTGTTAAATTTGCTATTTACTTCTCCAAGATCATTTTCTGTAGCCAGTCCAAAAATGTTACCTAGAATTGCTTCAGCTGGACCTGAGTACCAGCACTGTCTGGTGGTGGCTGGGCCATAAGCAAAACGCCATCCCCAGCCAGCACTGGCCCCGACCCCTAAGCATCCTGAGTAGGACGAGTAGTGGGCTCCACACCAGAGATCTTTGGTAGCAGTGCTTCTATCTCTGAGCACTCTGAGGAGCCACGGCGACACTTATCATACACGAGGGACGTTGGGAGTTTTGAACGTGTGAAGGCAGGGCGTAATATCAACACGGACACTTGCCACAGGAGGAACCGGGATGAGGGAGGCACCTCCAGATGCAGGAAGCACCACCCCAGAGGGGACACCCCCTGAGACAGGAGGTACCTCCCTAGAGGAAGCACAGCAGTTTTCAGGCTGCACCCCCTCAGTAGAAAACCCGGCTGAGAAGGCCGGGAAATAGAACTCTGAGAGGTTAATGGGGTATTGTGTGATGGCAGGAACACCTGCCAGGTAGCTTTAGGGCGAGACAAGACAGCAGGAAAGGTAACCCCAGGGTGAGTGAACCTCTCCTTTACCTTGGCTTTTGCCTCAGAAATGGAAATTTGCTCCGTTCGGACAGAAACAATTTCAAACTTGTACACATTGCAATCCCTTGAGGAGGCTGCATGTGCTTCTCCACAGTTCAAACATTTAGATGGTTGAAAACAATCAACCGTATCATGGGAAACGCCACCAAAATTTCCACAGACCTCCAGAAGGCCAGACGCTTCCCACCGGCAAGAACAGCGAACATGACAAAACCTTTGACAATACAGTAATAGCATCTTGTAGGTCAGGGAACATAAGGTTTAACCTTAAGCTTCCAACATGCAGCAGTGACAACCTCCGGCAAAGTAAGGCGATCAAACATCAAGATAAAAGTGAGCGTGGGTGTTAAAACCCCATCAACTTTCTTCATAATTCTCTGCACTGCTACAACTCCCTGAGGAGCCAGCCCCTCCAGGAGGGAAGAATCAGAATATGAAATCAAGTCACGAGAATACACAACCCCACGTGACTGATTTAAGGTCAAATGACAAGAGGCAGACACTATAACCGGTGACCATAGTAAGGGACTGGATGTGTGAACTCTCCTCTTCATTCCTGGTCTCTAGCAACAAAGAACCATCACCCTGCAAGGACACCTTAGGGGTAAATCTACATGAAATAACTGAACCACTGTGAATCTGAAAACAGTTCAGGTTCCTGAAGGAAGTACCATCAGCCATTTTGAGTACTATGTATTTTGTATAAGAATGCTTCATAAAGTTGCCCGGTATCAGCTCGATAGAAGAGACATCTGGATTCATAGTTTTGGCAGATGACCTGGAGGGCAAAGGGTCACCAGCTAGAGAGTGACCAGGTGATAGCAACTTGTGCAGCTGGTCACCGACCAATCAAGTGGTTAAGGAAGTGTCTAATGTATTCATATGTACATTTGTGACAGATAAAATGGCACCAGGAGCCAAGTGAAATTGCCTACCAGGGAGTTAGGGGACTGAGCACGGTCTGATGGGATCGGGGTACCTCGTCCCCAGAGGATGACCAAAAAAGGACACCCTGTAATGTGAAAGTTCGCTCCCTCCAGTGCAAAGACCCCCTTCCCCAACATCCCCCCGCCCTGATACCCAACCAACCAACTCAGGACAGCACCAAGGTGATCCCTCTGGAGGGCGGCACCGATGAGCCACAATGGTATCCTGTTTTGGGCAGCGCTTAGTCAGACCCCTCACCCACAACCCTACCTGTATGTGAGACCCTGCCAGATGTTATTACATCCGTGTGCAGGATTGTGGAATCACAGGGGCACACAAGTCCCCCACCACGACAAGATGGCTGCGCACTGAGGGGAAGGTTGTAGAGGTGTAGATTTGAAAGTCATTGATAGATGTTGGAGTTGTTTGCAGAATCACAGAGCTACATTGTACAGTAGATAGCTGTACATCGTAGTTAAGTAGATAGGTGATCGTTGATTGTAGATGATTGTAGTTATTTATAGTCCTCTAAATCATACAGTTGTGTCCTTTTGAATGATGCCTCTTCTTTCTTCTTCACCGTTTCTGTACCACTTCTCTTCTGTGTTCTTTTACAGCTATTGTTTACTGTTGTTTTTTACCACTCATGTTTACTGTTGTTGTTTACCACTGCCACCAGTATCAATACTATGTCCCCGTCCCACACTGCCACAGGCTCCAACAGCAGAAGTCCAGTATAAGAAGGACGTTGCTCAGTAAGTTGTTCTTCCTATGATCAGCCTTTCGCTGTACAGTACACAAGATAAGCTGAGGCGAAAATAAACAGTGGCTTCTTAAGTTCACTGCCTTTGTTTTCAAAGTAATTACTCTTAATACTTTCGACCTCACTATTTTCACAAGCACTGACGATACACAAACTGCAGTAACACTTCACTGTCTTCCAACAACACTTCACTATTATCAAAAGTACTGGAGATAATCTTCACTAACTGCATTGACAATGATTTACACTCAAACTGAACTGAAAACCGACTGAAACTGCTTTAGTCTCTTCCCCATCCTTATATAAGCTTGCATTGTTCTAGAATGCTTTATATTCTAAGAGAAGCAACAGTTGCGAACTTGGAGATATCCAAAATATTCAGAGTTCTCTTACACTGCATAGCACTCTAAATTATTTAGCAAACTAAGATAAGTTAATATAATTTAACAGTCACAAAAATAAAACATTGTAAAGAGGAGCACAGAAATTAATGTACAACTTACAAAATATCTACGACCACCAACAGGAGGCTAACTAGCAATTCTGACTCGTGATCGAAGTACGAAAGTGTGAGAAACATCAGGAATTCTCTAGCACTGCCTAACTGGCAAATCCCGCTTTTCAACCTACCCCCTCCCTAGCCCTCTTGTCGTCCCAACAAAACTACACAATGTAGACAAACATAAACCATGATCCTAATGAAACATCTAACTATAGACAAAATAATCCTTCAACTTATTAAGTCTTATCCTATTTCACTTCCGACGATGTCCCTGCTCCTCCTCACAGTCCACTCCTCCTGGAATGTCTTGATCCTCTTCCTGATGCACTTCTTCCATTGGGAAACTGTCACCATCCTCTTGTACTTTAGCTCCTTGGTCGTCCACAACATTCTCGGCTGCAGAAGAGCATGATTCCTTGGAGACGTCCCAGCTGTACTGTCCTGGCCCATGGTACACATGGACTGTCTGTTCACATGTACCACCTTCGGGTGAGACTTGCTGCCACCCTGAATCTGGTATGTAACATGTGATGGGTGGTCCAGCACAGTGTACAGCCAGTCCAATGGGTTGTGCAGCTTTGGTGACTGTCCCTTCTTCCGCTGAGGAATGTATAACCAAACTTGGTCACCTTCCTTGAAGCTCATTTCACATGCCTTGGCATCATACTTGCACTTCATCACCTCCCCTGAAAACTTAAGGGCTCCTCACACTTGATGATGTAAATCAGCCAGCTTTTCTTAAAGATGCTTCGCATAGCTGGAGATGTCTGTAGGCAGCTCTTCTCCAGGTGGTCTTCCCATTGAAGAGTTAATGGGTAACCATAACTCGTGGCCCAACATTAGTTTTGCAGAGGTGTAACCAGTAGACTTATAGGTGCAGACCGACATGCGATCAAAAACGCAGGTAATTTCTGGTCCCATTCCATTTGTCCCTCTATGCAGTGCTTAGCCAGTTCTTGTCCCAGGGTACAGAGTAATTTCTCCACCATCCTATCCAATTGTGCCCTTAGTGAGGTTGCCCTGGTCTTCTTGATCCCCAGTAGCTTGCAGCACTCACAGAACACAGCAGACTCAAAGTTTCTGCCCTGGTCTGAATGTAGCTCTTCTGGCATCCCAAAATGACAGAAAAACTGGTCAACCAACACGTCAGCAACAGTCGCAGCCTCTTGATCGGGGGTGGCATATGATTCAGGCAACTTTGTGAAATAGTCAATGGCGACATGTATATATCAGTTTCCTCCTTCAGTGAGTGGCAGAGGTCCAGCAATGTCCATCGCGACTCATTCCATCAGTGCAACCACTTGGCACAGCTGGAGAGTGGCGCAATCACGTTTCTTGGGTCCCTTCTTGGCACAACACACATCACCGGCCTGACACCACTCTTCAACATCCCGAAGCATGCCAATCAAGTAGAACCTCTGTCACAGTTGGCTTAGAGCTTTCTTCATTCCCAGGTGCCCAGTAGTGATCTGCTTATGAGACTCATCCAAGATCCCAGACCTCATTTTCTTCCGAACCAACAGTTGCCAGTACTTGCTGAGGCCATCTTTTGTCTCCCACAGACTCTCCACAAGTCCGATGTTCAAACAAAGAAGGTCCCACTGACTCCAGTAGCTCTTGGTTGGAGGGCTGACTCTAGAAACCTCTTCCCAAGATGGTCGCACTGCACTCTGCTGCAGACACTCTAGCACTGGTTGTAAATCTGCATCCTCCATCTGCATCTTCTTCAGGTCTTCTGCATCTGACACTGGTCCTGTCACTGCAGTATGGCTGCATTTCTTGCTATGGTCCTCTTTTTTACTACACTGCTGGCACTCTGGGTCACAATGCCAATGACTCAGGCTGTCAGCATTCCCATGTACCCACCCAGGATGGTGCTGGACCTCATAATATTTCTGGTCCAGCTTCCCGAGGCAGTGTGCCAGTTGTCCTTTTGGATTCTTTAACATCATCAGCCACTTCAGTGACGCATGGTCTGTCCTAATGATGAAGTCTGTCCTGATACAAGTAAGGATGGAAGAAATCAAGGCTCATCAGTGCCAAGAGCATTTTACAGGTCACACAGTAATTCTACTTCAGTGGCTTGAGCTTCTTGGTCTAATATGTCACCACATACTCTGTCATCCTTCATCTGCGACAGAACTCCACCAGTTCCATGGTCACTAGCATCACAGTCAAGATAAATGGCTGACTCTGATCAGGGTATGGCAATACTGGAGCACTGACCAGGGCATGCTTGAGTTCGTTGAGGGCTTTCTGAGTCAGTGTTTTCCATGCAAATTTCTGCTTCTTCCCTATCAGCTTGTGAAAAGGTGCAGCTATTGTTCCAAAGTCCTTGACAAAACGCTGATAGTAGATACAAGCCCAGGAAACTCTGTAGCTCTTTCACACAAGTTAGAACTGGCCAGTTTTCCACAGCTGCCACCTTCTCTGGATCAGTATGGATGCTTCTCTTGCCTACAATGTGTCCCAAGTACTTCACTTCCTCCTGAAACAAGTAGCACTTCTTGAGGTTCAGCTTGAGGTGAGCTGCTCGGATCCTGTACAACACCTCCGAGAGCCTCTCCAATTCCTGGTCGAAATTCTGTCCAAAAACAATAACATCGCCCAGATAGATGAAAGCTGTCTGCTAGTGCAGGCCTTCAAGTACGCAATTGATGAGATTAAATGACTGAATATAATTGAAGTCTGACGGCGCAACTGCCAGGGTCATATGCCGCCAGAGAGCAAGGTAAATGATGCAGTAAATAAAAAGTGCATATTCAAAACAAAGTCAATACTCGTTAGTAGAATCAATACACTGAAAATAACAAAAGAATTGTTCATAAAATATCAATTACTTATAAAAAAGGAAGGAGGCCTGCCTCCTCAAGAAAACCAAAAACATCAGTAAAATCACTAGAGGCTCCACCGAGCATCAAGGGCAGACAGTAAGTGCCATCTGCCCCCTTATGCCTATGGAGGAATCTCTGACGTATGTACCCCAGTCTCGGACACTTGACCAGCAAGTGAGACAAAAGGGGAACAAGGCAACCATCACAGTGTGGTTGAGTCTCACCGCTCATTAGGAACCCATGTTTAAGCCGACAGTGCCCAATGTGAAGCCTATCAAGAGCCACCTCCAATTGCCAATGCACGGAGGGGGGAACCCTTGGTACAACCACTCTCTGAAAGATTTCTTTTAGTTTATTATGATCAAGACCATCCCAGTGTCTCTGCCAACATGTACGAATTGCGCACTACAAGTAAGGTGTAACATCAGCAGCAGGAAGCACGTAGCCTGTTAGAGGCAGTTGAGAAGATGCAGTTTTAGCTAATGTATCTGCCCTTTCGTTGTTCACCACACCGACTTGTGAGGGAACCCAACAGAAGTCCACATGACGGCACAATGGCCAACAAGAACAAGCGCAGTCAGTTCCACTGTATACACTGAAGTATTAGCAGGAAGGCTACTGCCCCTACTAAAGGAAAGGAAGACAACACCGAAGCCTACTCCAGTGTCAGTCTTCGATCCATCAATATAGACGTGGACTGAACCCTCATGAGTGCATGATCTAAAAAGAGACAGAGGGACACCTGAGAGGGAAATGAGCCCTTTTTTTTTTTCAACAATAGACTTACAAAACGTCATGTGAGGGAGTAGTCAAATACCCACCCTTGGGATCCGATGTGGACAAACTGCCAGTCTCGGATCAGAGAGGGCTAACAGAAGGGCTTTAGGTAACTAGGACGGGTGTCATAAACAGAAGATCGGGAATCGTGGGAGATGATGGAACAAGAAACTGAGTCCAGAATGGGGTGAAGACGATACCAACACCTCATCATCAACGACTGGCATCGCGAATCCAAGGGGAGTACACCAGCATCCACCAACAAACTTGAAATCGGGATCATCTAAATGCCCCAGTTGCATGACATACACTCATAAGAAAAACTATCGTTACTCTTCAGAGCTATGCACTATGATACAACGACGAAGTGTAGTGGAATGACGGGACAGGAAAGTTTGTACCTCAAACCCGTGAATGTCGGTTATGTGAGACAGATATTAGAATTTGTGCTAGAGTTAATAAAAACTAATTAGATCGTTTGGCCTCTGTGCATAGAGACAATACACATTATTACCCGGCACTTAATTCATTAAATAAAAATACAACCGAATGGTCTAAAGTCGGCAACACACATGCAGACGGGCAATAAGTATGTGCACCCATGCCAGACGTATGATAGATCTTCAGCTAATACAAGCCAAGTTAGTAAATTTCAGTGTAATAATGATATGTATTGCTTTCTACATATAATAAATGTTGAGTACAAGGAAAATAATAATACATGTTCAGTCTCATTGCTTTAATATTTTGTATACCCACCCCCTGCATCCAAAACAGCCTCTAGACGTCTGAAGCATCCATCTGAAGCATTTAACCACCCATCTAAAGCAAACAAATGAACTCCTGCACCCCTGCCAGACTTTCATAAAAAAAAAAAAAAAACAGTCGATGCCTACAGATTTAATAACCTCCAACATAATTTATTTGTTGTATTCTATAGATAATAAGTGCTGAATAGTAGGAAAATAATAAACCTCCCGAGTTTCATAATTAACCCCCAGCGGGGGCTCAGGGTAACGCAAACACGTCCTATATATTTCCTCACCATATGGCTTATTCTTGCTCATTATTCCAACTCTTGTAATGAGATTGTGATATGGCAAGACTAGATAGGGGAGGGGCGAACAGCAAGGACCTGCCCACATAGCCCAGCTAACGTTCGTTTAGCATCAAACATTCCTGAGGTAACGATACTTTTTCTTATGACTTTACACTAGCAAGATGCACAAAACTAAACAACCGGAGATGGGGATCTGTTGCAGAGGAGTAGATCTCACACTCATAGTCAAGTTTTGAAAGAATAAGAGACCCATGCAGCAAGTGGATCAGCAACCCAAGAGATATAAGCCAAAACCCTCAAAAGGCAAGCAGCGTTAACAGAATGAATATGAGGAACCCAGGTTAGTTGTCTATCAAATAGAAGATCCCGAAACCGCGTCTCTTCCACACAGGATCTCCTCCGACCATAGAGATACAAGTCAGGGTCTTGGTGAACCCCCCGAAGATGACAAAAATGCATAGCTACAGTCTTTGTCAAAGAAAAACGGAAGCCACGAGATTTTGCCTAGTCAGAAATTCAATTAAGGGCCAGGTGCAACTTCCTCTCTATCAGAGACATTCTAGTTGCACTGAAGGAAACTGAGAGGTCATCGACATCTAGTGAGCCTCATACACCATCTGAAAGTACACTGATGACGCTGTTGATGGTCACAGCAAAGAGAGTAACACTAAGGATACTCCCTTGTGGTGCTCCATCTTCTAGTGCACGAGCATTAGAAAGCACTCCTCTCAATTGGACTCTTAAAAAACGATTAGATAAAAACTGCTGAATAATAATAGGCAAGTGCCCACGAAGACCAAATTCATGAAGAGAAAGTAAAAAAATGCCACAATGCCAGGCAGTGTCATATGCCTTCTTCAGATCGAAGAAGACCGTAACCTGTTGTCTGTTAGTGAAGAAAGCCTCACAGACAGAAGATTCCGAGGACAGTAGTGCATCAGTGGTAGATCACGACTTTCGAAAACCATACTGGGCAGGGGATAAGAAGTCACTTCTCTCCAAAAGCCACACAAGCCTAACATTGACCATATTTGCCAGAACATATACAAAAAGTCAGAGAAATAGGCTGATAATTCGTCGCCTGTAGGAGGTCCTTACCTGCTTTGGGGATGGGGATAACCACACCAACACCCCAACAAGCTGGAAACTCCCCAGAGCACCAGATCTTATCAAATAATGAAAGCAAAAACAAGAGGGACTTATCAGACAGATGACATAAAAAGGCATAAGGATTTTCATCACTACCAGGAGAGGAATCATGGCATTGTGACAGAGCCACATGGAATTCAGAAATAGAAAATGGAACATTGTAAGACTCTCCTCCAGAAGAGGCAAAACTGAGACCACGAGACAACTCTAGGCGCCGACAGTGGCAAGCTGAAGGCCTATCTGCATCCTTCTGTGACACACTGGCAAAATGATCGACATGCAACTCTGCAACAGCAGAAGGATCAGCCACAGTTCCACCTGCTGTAGATAAAACAGGAGGGGAAAGAACAGCAAATTTTCCTGACTTTTTCCTTACCCGGTTCCACACCTGAGTGAGGAAAGTTCTCGAACTGATGGAGGAAACATAACCCTTCCAGGAAGAACATCTTGCCCCCTTTAAAACCCACCTCATATGAGTTCGTGCCCTCTGACACGCTACCAAAAACTAAAGATCCCCATGGTGATGATGAAGTCAAGAGAATTAAATTCGTTTGGCTCTCAATGTGGAACTGCAATCAGAGTTCTTCCGAAGAACTGGACGTTTAGGAAATTGACCCCTCATTCTTGGAATAAATGATAGGGCTGCTGAGTGCAACATGTCAGTGAAATATGACACCGCCTCAGTAAGACAGCCAAACTCATTGACAAAATGGAAAATGGAGCAAAATTCCCTGAAACATGGCCAGTCAGCCTTATCCAAAAGCTAGTGAGGAAGACAAGGCTGAGGTCATCCTGCACTAGCAGTTAAGAGTAATGGAAAATGGTTGCTGCCATATAGGACTGGCAACACATCCCATGTAAATTCTAAAACAGCAACAGCTGAGCATAAGGACAAACCAATTGTAGTGAGAGTTCCAGTTTGGTTATGGAAATAAGTCATTTTATCTATCTATATACCTAGGCTGCCTCCCCCAAGGAAAGGGAGGTAGCCGAGACAGGACGACACACTCCAAATTTACTTATCCACTCAAACACATTCATTTGCATCTGAGCCCCAAAGAGAAGTAGGGACAGATCCTCACCACACCACACCGCACGAGGGTCAACTGCAAGTGTAATCAGTGACATCCGTAGCAGGGCCTGACAGCAGAGCTGGTTTACCCCTGCCACATCTTAATGGACTCATCCCCTTACCTGCACCTGGCCTGATCAGCTGATCAGACAAAATGTGGGAGAATATCCCCTGAGGGCTGCATCATCATTTACTCATTCACATTTTCTCTCCTTTCATTTCTGTTATGCACAACCACTCTTCCATGCTCAACAGACATCCCTCTCGCATCCGACGCTCTCTTCACACTGTTTATCCATCCTATTCGTGGTTTCCCTCTCAGCCTTACACATCTCACATCAGATCTAGTTATCTTTTTCACCAATCGCTCATTATCCATTCTCTCCATATGTCCAAACCATCACTACACCCTCTGCTCAACGCGATCAGCCATCTCCCGAAAACTCCAGTTCTCCTTCACACTTTATCATTTCTCACTCAATCCATACGTGTCACTCCACACATACTCCTCAGACACCTCATCTCCACTACATTCACTCTTTTCCTCTCTACTACACCCATATTCCATGTTTCAGCCCCATATAACGCAGTCGGTACTGCAATGCCCTCATGCAGCCTTCTCTATACATCCATTCTAAGAAAACAACATCTAAACACTGTCATCGTTCTTGCTAGCACCTTTCATATTTTATTCATTCTAGACTTAACTTCTGCATTTATTCTCCCATCCATAGCAACATATAACCCTAAATTCTGTACTTAAAGCACCCTAACTCTTCATGCAACTCACCATTCAAAACTATATTCATCCTCTTACCATCTACCTTTCATCACTTTATGCTTATTTTCATTTATTTTCAATTTCCTCCTTTCACACACCGTTCCAAACTTCTCTACCAAGTGTCTCAATCTTTCCTCTGAATCAGCCACCAGTGCAGTATCATCCGCAAACAGCGATTGCTTCAGATTCCACTCTCTACCATCAACATTCACCAGACTCAGACCTCTGCATAACACTCTTGCATTCAACTCCCTTAAGACACCATCCAAGTAAATATTAAGCAACCAAGGCTACATCACACATCCCTGCCGCAGCCCCACTCTCACAGGAAACCAATCACTCACAGTATTTCCCACTCTTACACACACTGTACAATTGACATAAATATTTTCACTCCTTTTAGTAACCTGCCATCAAGTCCATACAACCTTAAAACAGTCAACAAAGCCTCCCTATCAATTCTATCATATTCATTCTCTAAATCCATGAACGCCCAAAACACATCCTTACCTTTTGTTAAATACTTTTCACACACCTGTCTCACAGCAAACACCTGATCCACATATCCCCTCCTTCTCCTAAAGCCACACTGCTCATCACCAATCACTCCCTCTGTACCCTCTCTAACTCTCTTAACACTCTACCATATACCTTACGTACAACACTCAACAGACTTATAACCCTAAAGCTAGTACATTCATACTTATCACCCTCACGTTTATACAACAGGACCACACAAGCACTTGCCAAGTCAACTGGCACCATACCTTGCACAAAGCACACATTCAACAATCTTACTAACCAGTCAACAGTAGTTGCTCCACCACCTTTCAGGCATTCCACAGCACACCCATCCATACCTGCAGCTTTCCCTGTTTTCATCTCCTTTACTGCCTTCTGCAGTTCCTCCATCGTGATCAAAGAGTTATTCAACTCTCCCAACACATTTATTCATTGCACCCTTCTATCTGCCACAATCTCAGCGTACCTTTCCTCGTCTACATTTAAGTCTTTCAAAATACTCCACCCATCTTTTCCTTACAGCATCCATCTCAAATAACATCCTTCCATCCTCTGCTTTTACTCGCTCTTCCTTCCCAGACTCTCCCTTTCTTACCCTTTTCACCTCCTTCCTAAACATTTTCCTATTCTATTGATAAATCTCAGTCAACCTCCTACCCCACCTCTCATCTGCTGCCACTTTAGCACCAAGCACAGCCCTTCTTGCCCTATTCCTCTTTTCCTTATTCATTTTATATGCCCTTTCATCCTTCCTCTGCAACCACACTTCATATGCACGTCTCTTCTCAGCCACAGCCATACTTACTTCCTCGCACCACCATTCACTTCCCTTTCTTACACCACCACCCGCTCGTCTCACACCATACACCTCTTCCACATGCCCCATCACAGCACTCTTAAACAACTGCCATTCTTCCTCCACAGTGCCATTCTCCTATTCCTTCACTGCATTCCACGTATCGTTCAATTTCTCTAACATTTTCTCTCTTTTATCCAACTCACTCACTTTCAAAACCTCCCTGCCACACCTAACTCTCCTAGCTCTCACCCATCTCTTACCTACTCTCAGCTTTCCCTCCACCGGGTAGTGGTCAGACATACCTCCACCCTCCCCTCTCAAAACTCTCACATCCAACAATCTTCCTATTACATTCCTGGACACAAGCACATAGTCCATTAGTGCAGTATCAACAACCCTTCACCCACGTATACTTATAAATATCTTTCTTCTCTATCTATCTATCTATTGCCAGACGCCTCAATCCCGTTTGGGGTGGCCACAAACAAATCGCCTCCAAGTCGCCCTGTCCCCCGCCATTTCACTGCCCTGCTCCCAACTCACACCCCCCTCTCTCATATACCTCTCCACCCCATCCCTCCATCTCATCCTCGGTCTCCCCCTCCCTCTTCCACCCTCCACCTTACTCATATACACTCTCTTCGTCAGTCTTTCACCCTCCATTCTCTCCACATGGCCAAACCACCTCAGTGTGTTCCTCACACAAGGTATTTCCAATCACCATCTCACACAAGGTATTTCCAATCACCATCTCTCACTCAACGCACATCCCTATCATTCGTTCCCCATTTTCATTTCTTCCAGGCACACCATGCATACCAACTACACCTTCAACTGCTACATTTTCCTCTCTAGCATTCAGATCTCCCATCATTACCACTTTCACATTTGCTCCAAAACTCTGCAGACAGTCATCAACATCATTCCAGAAACACTCCCTCTCTTCTTCATCCCTTTCAATACCGGGCCCATATGCACTCACAAATACCCACAACTCACATTCAAATTTCGCTTTCACCCACATCAGTCTCGATGACACCTCTTTCCATTCAATCAAACACTGCTGCACTTCCGGGCTTACTAACAAGGCCACACTTTCTCTTGCCTTTCCTTCATCAACACCTGACAATCTTCAATTCACACTTCCAAACTTAGACTCACCTTTCCCTTTCACCTTTGTTTTACTCAAAGCTAACACATCCAACTATCTTCTCACAAACATTCTCCCCATCTCCTCCCTTTTAGTCTCACTCGTGCTACATCCATGCACATTCATAGACCCAGTCTTCAGGGTGCGGAGATATCTCAATCCCCCATCCCTTTCTCTGGCCTTTCTCCTTTTAGGAACTAAAAAACAGAGGAGGGGGTCCCTTGTCCCCTCACCCCGCCCCTTTTAGTCGCCTTTTATGACATGCAGGGAAAACGGTGGTAGAATTCTTCCTAACACGACCTGGTCTCAGATTAGTAGTACCACCCCATAGTGCGGCCAGATTGTGTTCCCCTCATTTTATTGGAGTTGAAAATGTCCAACTCCTCATCTTGTAGTAATGATTCCAGCACAACACCCCGAGAGTTGGCCTCACTGCTTCCCCATAGTGGATGGTGACCACTAATAATATCTCCTAGTAACAGAAAGGGAGAAGGAAGGCCATGAATAAGGCATTTCAGATCAGCCCTTTCAACAGTAGCATTAGGAGGAAGATAAAGGCTGCAAACTGTTTAGTGCCGAATAAAAACATCTGGACAGCAACAGCCTGCAGTAGAGTGAAGATTTCTAAATGACTGCATGGAATATCCTGGCGTAGGAAGATAGCAGCACCTCCATGACGACCTTTGCCTGGCATAGGATCAGAAAAAAAGGCATGGTAGCCAGAAAGACCAGAAGGAACATACCTACCATTGTCTTCTGGATGCACATGCACAGAAGAGTAAATTGAAAAACAAGATGACACAGTTCCTCATAGCTATCATGTAAACTCTGCCAATTCCACTGGATGACAGAACCCACAGTGGAGGGATGATGATAATGTGCGGGACTGTACCCCTGACAAGCGAGCGGGTTTGGACTGATGCTTAGGAAGGTCCTTGGAATGAGACTGCCCAACACCAGGAACCCGGATGCTATGTCGAACATCCGTGGGAAAACGTAAGGACGAGGAAGAGGAAAGTTTTACAACACTCTTCCTCTGAGGTGGGATAACACGTGGCTTGGAAAGGGGCTTGGAGGCCGCCCTGGGTGGTGTAGGATGGCCAGTGCTAACATCAGAAACCCCAGAACTGCAGCAGTGTCCACATGATTAGCAGCCTGTGAGAATGACATTGTATTTTTCAGAACTGAAGCACCAACAGTCTGTCCAACACCATCCCCAGTTGGGGACCTGACCACAGGTGAACCATCAGCTGCAGCTTTAACCTGGCAAGACCCTTTAACCTCTGGGGCAGAGAGAACAGAAGAAAGGTTGACACAAGGCTCAACAACAGAGACCTTAAGTGACTGGTCTTTAGGCTCAGAGGACTCTGAAGAACCATGATGATGTTTGCCGGCTACAGATGTGTCGGGCATACTGGACAAGGCGGGAGGAGGAGTCACGTCAACGTGTACCTCGACCACCACAAGCGCACAAGCCCTCTGCCACTGAAGCGCAGGCAGAAACTGTCGGAGTAGAGGGTGGGCAAGCACCATTCTTATGTGCATTACTATCTCCAGGGACAGCATCCAGCAATGTACTAGATGTGGAAGTGGGCACTTTAATGGGTTGAAGTAACTTCTGGGACATCGAATAATGCATAGGTGGTCCAGAAAGGACAGAAGCATAAGTAGCCCTGGGTTGCAAGAAGACAGTCTAGGCCCTCACCACTGCTTCTGAAAATGAAACCTTCTCACAGGTGCGAATGGTTAAGATCTCCTTTTCCAGGCAGTATCTATAACAGTTTCTAGAAGATACAGCATGAGGACCTCCACAGTGGCAGCATTTAATGGGTCCTGACAATCACTGGTATGACTTGGGTCACCACAGGAGACACAAACACTAGGAAGGCCAGCCTGTGCATGGCAGCAAAATCGGTTAACATGCCCATAATCCTAACTGTGGAAACAACGCTGCTTTGGGGTTGGCACATACGGCATCACAGAGTGATACCCATGCCAGTTTCACAGATGTGGGCAATGTTAATCTCTTGAAAGTCAGGAACAAGGTTGGAGTTGGGGTCAAAACACCATCGATCTTCTTCTGAAGGTGCTCAACCTTGACCACAGCAGATGACCGCAGTTCCTCCAACAGTTTTTCCACCGTGTATCAGAGAAGATCACACGAAAATTTTTCACACTTACTACATTTGAACGTAACGTGTGGGACACAGGAAACACCAACACCAGAAACGGAAATCAGAACCATCAACCGGGAACTCTCCTCTGGGGAGGACACCTCAAGAAGGATGTTTCCATCCTCCTGAATAGATATCTTAGGTTCCCTCCCACAAGCAGAATCAATAGCACGGTGCAAGTCAAAAATATCCGTATCTAGCCCTGATCCACCCAAAGAGGGCTTCAGAACAAGATACTTCACATACACTGCAGGCACTGCATCATCAAGACCCAACCCCAGAGCCACACCAACCCGACGTGAATGTCTCCCAGTCCCAGCTGAATGCTGGGGCAGAGGAGGACATTCATAAGGGGCCTGGTAAAGCTACAAGGTGGCAATAAGAGAGTGTCTGGGGACAGAGCCAGAGTTGTCAACCAATACAACACATCAAACTTCATTCCCCCTACCCTCCACTCACTATTGAGTCCAACAAGGGGAGTTCATACGCCAGGGACAATGCCACTGTCGACCCCAGAGGTAGCGGGAGAGTATATGCAGGTAACCACTGGAGGACCTGGGCAAGGGTCACTCCAGGATGACAGGAGTCACCAGGCCACCCAGTGCCCACGTGACCCTAGCCAACGAATGAGCAGCTGATTGCCCTGGTTGGGCCTAACCAGGCTGCCCATCTAGATGGAATAAGGGACCAAAGAGGTGTATTGCTAGCTGCAGGGCACATGATGCAGCATCACTCAACCCCCAGGACTCCTGTCTCCCAGCTACAGGACACCACACACGGCAAACACATAGGGAAGCAACAGTCCTGCCCTAGATGGCAAATGGGCAGGGACTACCATCACCAGAAAGACTCCTCCACCAGTGATGTAGGGGATGCTTGGTCCACGTGACCGACGAATGCCAAACCCTACAAAGGTAGGCATGCCTCCAAAGTAGGTGGCACCAACAATCACGTTTCAAGCCCCGCCACCATGTCAAGGTGACCCCCCGCGGTGGGGGAGATGCTCAAAAGTAGCTGGGGCATTGCATAGGCTAAATGGCATCACTTTAAACTGCCATAAACACCGCTCTTTATGAAAAGGCTGTTTTCTGCTTGTCCTTCTCTGCATCCTTGACCTAATGATATCCTGCCTTCATGTCTAGGGTGGAGAACCACTTGGCACCTGACAGAGCATCCAAGCTGTCATCAATGCTTGGCAAGAGGTATGCACCCTTCACCACCACATCATTCAGGGCTCGATAATGTACACAGCACCTTACTGAGCCATCCATCTTCCTTACCAGAACCAAATCTGATGCCCAAGGCATGCTCAGCTCTTGTCACTCCTTGACTTTGGAGATTCTCCATCACCTTTTCCATTTCTTGACGTTGAGCTGGTGCCATCCTACGTGCTGGCTGTTTATCAGGCGATGATCCCCAGTGTCTATACAATTCTCCACCAGATCAGTGCACCCCAGGTCTAGGTCTCTGGTGGGGAAGACATCAGCAAACTTCGTCAGCAGCTGCCTCAACTTCAGCACTTGTGGGCCATCTAGGCTTTAGCAACTCCTTGAAAATAGGTCTTGTAAGTGGTCTGGCAGGTATCCATCTTCCTTGACTATGCTCTTTTTACAGGCCATCCTCTGATGCCACTCATGGTCCACTGCCTGGCACAGTCCCACAATTTCTTGCTCACTGATCTTCTGTGGCTCACGGGAGAAACTGGCCACCACAACCGGCACTTAACCTGCACCTGTTTCCACCAAAGTTCTCCCCACCATCACTCCGGCCTTTGTCTTGCACCGTACATCAGGTTCCACTACCCTTATACAGCTGTCAAAAGAGCCACTCACCTTGCACTGGAGCAATTGTTCTGATTTGCGGGTATAACTACAGTGCATAATGCTCTCACCTCACCACCAAAATTGGTATGTCTCACTGCTGTGACAGGAACCAACTTTCCTCGAACCTTCAACTTCATGGAGCAGAAGTCCACCTGACATCCCACAGACATCAGATAATCCAGACCAAGAAGGCAAGGATCCTCCATGTTGGCCAAGTAGACTAGAAGCGTGGCCTTTTGCCCTGCAGCTTCAATCCAGACATCAAAGGGTCCCCTGAGTTATGTACAGTCCCCAGTTATGCCGCACAATCGTTCTGATGACTCAGGCAGATACCCATGATGTAACACATCACGCCTCCCAAAAGTTTGCTCTGAGGTCGAATCAATCAACAAAGAACACTTCTTTCCGTCTATTCTTTCGTCTGTTCGCACACTGCCAATTGCAGTTCTCTTGCATTTTCTTGGTGGTGGGGCTACTTGGGAGAAGTCGGCTGGTGGTTGCCCCTTAACGCCAGCCTCCACTAGTTTTCCGGTTCTTTCTGGTCGTCTGCAGCCTTCTTATCCTCCTTTTTCTTCTTCGGACATTCAGAACTCAAGTGTCTCACGTCACTACATGTCAAACATGCTTTTGTTACAGTTGTAGATTTCTTTGCACTGCTCTGTTCTTGTTGCTTCTTCCATTTGTAACAATCATCCTTCTTGTGTCCCGGTTTCCCGTAGAACCAGCAATCTCCTCAGGTTTTCTCCTGTTCCCTCAGTAATGGGTTGTATAAAAACTCGCGCTGCCTAGAGGCAAAGTGGGGATTCTCTGTTTGGCTCAGTGGTAATGTGCGCGCATATGAAGTGTGAGGGCCTGAGTTCAAATCCCGGCCAGACCAGTGATTAATTTGTTAAGTTTCAGTTCGGTTATTACAGTACATTGGCTGGCAGCGGTGTGGGATGTGAGGCGAGGCCTTGAGGTCAATGATGTTGCTGACAGCCTTACATCCCAGGGGGTGAGCTGTCTGGTGTGGTCTACAGCACCCCCATTGGTGGCCTCCCATGTGCTATGCTGCCAGGTTTGTTTGAAACTCAACAGATTAATCAACAGGGGAAGAAAAGAGTGGTGTAATGGAATGTATAAAAGCCCGTGTTGCTTAGAGGCAAAGCGGGGATCCTCTCTTTGGCTCAGTCGTAACATGCGTGCATGTGAAGCATAAGGGCCTGAGTTCAAATCCTGGCCAGACCAGTGATTTATTTGTTAAGTTTCAGTTTGGTTATTACACGTCTTCCACTTGTAGTAGTCTTCTTTCCTATGTCCTAGCTTTTCACAGTACCAGCAACTTCCTTAAAATATTTCTGCTTCACGTACCCCCCTTTCTTGCCTTGAATCCTGCATTACAACCTGCCTGAAAAGTGGACGTACTGGACATGACATAGGACTCAAACTCTAGAGCCCTGGCTAGTGCTCCTCACATTCTTCTGAGTTGTGCATGCTTCACTTGCACCTTCAACTCTGCACTATCAAGAGCATCAATGAACTGGCCAATCAGAAGAATACCCAACAGGCTAGGTGCTGCTCCAGGGTATGCCTTGTATGCCATACTCTCCAGGTCATGAACAAGCTGCTGTATGGATTCGCCTCGAGCCCATACACGGGTCTGGAATCATACTCTGTAAACCTCTGTCTAGTACCTGGTCATATATCTGTGTTCCAGCCCTTCTACTAGGGACTGATAACTGTTCCTCTCCATCACTGACATCTGGCCCACAATTTCCATTCCAGCACCCTTAAGGCTAGTAGCAGGCTGCACTGCCCTCTGCCCATCATCCCAACCATACTGACCAGCAAGTAACTCAGACTGTGCATGGAAAGCTTCCCAAGATGCTCTACCATTAAATTCCTGTGGTTTCTTTTTAACTGGACCCCCATTATAGCGATGCACTTCACTGGTTTGGGGCCTAAAAGTTGGGACATCATAATTAACCCTCTTGTGCATAGATAAGTTTCAATAAGTTTCCCAGCGCACGATTTTATTCCACCCCCCTCCCCGCCAGCCTGCCAGCGTGCTGCTGAAAACATGTATTCTCGCCTTATTTTCGCCACCCAGACCACTATATATTGCTATGAAACCTACATCAACTTATTTGCTGATGTTTGTTCTAGCCGATAAGAAAAAAAAAAACTGAAAAATAAGAATAAAAGTACATTAGTCCAGTGTTAATAAAAATGTCTGAAGGTCAATCTCACTTCCCAACATCCTAGTTCTAATGTTTTCCATCATACAGAAAAATGTTATAGAAGTTTTGATAGAGAATTTCATCAGGTTTCTAATTAGATTTGTCTGGTTGTGATATGATTTGTAGTTTTCAAGAAAATACCAAAACTAAAACCCCCCTTTTTTTTTTTTTTTACCAAAAACTGATTTTTATTCAGGGAGCTCTACCACAAAAGTTTTCTCAAACAGGTTATGTTTTTATTTTATAAACCTGTGTACAATTTCATGAGCTTTCTCATGGTAACTGCAGATTTTTCATGTGCCTCATAGTTTCCTAGTAAATCGCAAAAAACTACTGGATACCCACGCCCGTGCTGCACTTTCATCATGCATGTACAATTACAATTATATTCCCGCCTACATAACAACGAGTTTTCATAGAGCTATTACATTGTTATGTACTTCACATACATAGAATTCGCTTATCTATATAATGGTTCTTACAGGAAATCGATACGTCCAATACTTTTTGAATAAATGGATGACAAACATAGAATACTCCTCCGAGCGCTTCATAGTTTTACCACAAGCAAGAAAAAAAAAAACACTCTCTTCCCCCGCTTTACCTAAAAACTATGCACCCAAAGGCTTATATTTTGGTCATGTACATATGTAAAATTCGCTGGTCTTTATCATGGTTCTTACAGGAAATCGATACATCCAGTACTTTTCGAGTAAATGGACGACAAACGTAGAATACTCCTCTGGGCACTGCGTAGTTTTACCACAAGCGAGAAAAAAAATACTCTCTTCCCCTGTCTTTACCTAAATAATATGCTCCCAAAGGCTTATATTTGGTCATGTACATATGTAGAATTCACTGATCTTTATGAAGGTTCTTACAGGAAATCGATACGTCCAATACTTTTCGAGTAAATGGACAACAAAGGTAGAATACTCCTCCTCGCCTGCAAGCGAAATAAAAACTCTCTTTCTCTACCTCACCCACACCTACATATTTTCGCTCATTATGTTTTATTATTTTCTTTTTTTACTCAAAATATATGTGTAAAATATCATAAGCTGTTTGATAGTGCTCTCAGAAACTCGACATGACCACTAGTCTTTTTGCTAGGAACTGATCCTGAAGCTGAACATTCATCTCATATGTGTATATGTAAAAAATAATACTTATTTGTGTAAAAAAATATAGAAATATAGAAACAGGTTAATATACAAATCAACAAAATATGAATAACTCATTTCTTCCAGAGGTGTTGAGATGCTGGCAGGACCTTGAAGGATTTGAAAATGAGGAGTTACGTTGTGTGTGTGTGTGTGTGTGTGTGTGTGTGTGTGTGTGTGGCATATTTGTTCTCTCCTCCTTGCACTACATTTGCCTACACATGCAATGCACTCAATAGATTTCTCCACAAACGTTCGCTACACGATGTACGTATGTATATGTGGCTGTGTGGCATATTTCTTGTCTCTGATCCTTGCACTAGGTTTGCACTAAGTCAGTCAATGCATGCAATATTTCTCGGTGAAGAGTCTTTGCACTATTTTGTATGTATGTTTCACACTAAACCATATGCAATATAGCACTGTCTGAGATTGGTACAATACCTTTTCACTGAAGTCTGTGATTGTGTGGCGTATTTGTTGTCTCTGATCTTTGCGCTAGGTTAGCACTAAGTCAGTCAATGCACGCAGTATTTCTCGATGAACACTCGCTGCTCTATTTTATAGATATATTTCACACTGAACTATATGCAATATAAAAGACTATCACATGATTCCGTCCCAGCCTTCTCCATTATTCCCTTCCCGACTCTATGGCATACGTGACCACCTGTTCCCCTAGCGACTATGGAATATCTCTAAGGCATACATACCGCCTGCTATGGTAGGTAGTTATTTCACTAATTCGGCACTATATGTTTCACAAATATAAGTACTGGCTTCACTATAAAGGTAAAATAAATCATTTATGGGCAGGGTGAAGCAGAGTGGAAACCCCACTATAACAAACCAGGCTCCTGCCTCTAGGCCTAACAGCTGATAACAGGCCCCAATGCTTTACAGAGAATATATCTATGTTCCATAGACACAATTACTTCACAGTATTGTCAAGAACACTGTACAATAACAATATTTCAATAATGGGTTCTGCCTCAGGTGGGAGGGGGAAAATGGCAGATTTAAAGGGATGACTGACAGCAGCGCTACACTTGAGCCTGGCTGGTTGTGAGGTACTGAGGTTTTTCTGCTGTGCATTTTCTCACCAGTGCAGTCATAGTGTTGCCAAGTATTTACTTTGTAGGTGAGACTGGCATGCTAGAACTCACCAAAATTTGATGCAAACCGGCCAAAAACTAATTTTTGGGCAAATTTTATTCTGCATTTTCATGCAATTCACGTCAATGTGCATTTATAAAAAGAAAAAAAAAATGGAACAAGATTCGCGTCATCGTGCCCAAGAGGGTTAAGTCCAGGACTTAAAACTCCTGCATTCTGATTATTCAACCCTATAAGGCTACCTTTAGATGCTTAAGATTCCTCAAGATCCACTATACAGTGTTTATTTTTTTCATATGCTCCCTATACACTAACCTGAGGCTCAGCATTACAGTATTTCTCTACAGCCTCAATTCTATCACAGACTATCTTCAAATGGCCATCTAAATGCTTGAACAGGTTATCTAAATGCTGTCAGCACTCCATCACACTGTTGCTTACGTCATACTTCTGCTACTCGAGCTTGGTAGGCTATCTACTTCCTCCATAAGCTGTTGCTGTTCTCCCTTCATTTCGGTCATGAACGCATCTAGCTGTCCTTGCATTCTCTGTTGTAATTCCCTCTGTTGCTCCTGTAATGCCTCTTGAAGTTGTTGATATCATTCTTTTTGTTCTTTACGTTGTGCCTCTAGTTGTTCACTCTGTGCTTGCAGCTGTTCTTTGAGTTTTTTCTGTCCTTCATTCTGTGCTTGTATTGTTCTTTGAGTTCTTTGTGTCCTTCATTCTGTGCCTGTAATCCTTCATTCTGTGCTTGTAGTTGGACAATTTTTGCTTTTAGATGGATATTTTGTGCTTGCAATAGCTTTATAATTGCAGCCAATGACACCTCGTCCTCCTGCCCAGCTCGGGATCTTGGCTGCACACCCACTTGCTCCGTATCGAAGATTAAACTCACTGCAGCCCTGTCTTAAAATCCACACTCCTAACACGAGTGTTATGTCCCCATCCAACAATGCTACAGGCTTCATCAATAGTAGTTCAGTATAGGAAGGATGTTGCCCAGCGAGTTGTTCTCCCTATTGTCATTCTTTTGGTGTATAGCACACAAGATCAGCTGAGGCGAAAATAAACAATGGCTTCTTAAGTTCACTGTCTTTATTTTCCAAGTAATTACACTTAATGCTTTCCAACTTCATTATTTTCACAAGTACCGAAGATACACAAACTGCAGTAACACTTCATTGTTTTCCAACAATACTTCACTATTTCACAAGAACCGGAGATTATCTTCACTAACTGCACTGACACTGATCTACACTCAAACTGAACTGAAAACCGACTGAAACTGCTCTAGTATCTTCCCCATCTATATATAAGCTTGCATTGTTCTAGAAATGAGCTACATTCTAGGAGAAGCAACAGTTGCCAACTCGGAGATATCCAAAATATTCAGAGTTTTGTTATACTGCATAGCACTCTAAATTATTTTGGCATACAAACTAAGATAAGATTACATATTTTAAGTCACATAAATAAAACATTATACAGAAAAAGTGCACAAAAATTAATGTACAACTTTAAAAATATCTATGATCACAAACAGCAGACCAACTGGCAACTCTGACTCATAACGGAAGCACAGAATTATGAGAAATATTGGCAATTCTCTAGCACTGCGTACCTGGCAAATCCCACTTCTCAACAATAAAATAAGGTAGGGAGGTATGTTGGTAGCCAGGTAGATAGGTGCGAACCAGTGTCGATAATGTAGATGATGTGGGAAATCATGCTGTCAATATAAAGTCATGAGGCATTGGATAGCTCATTGTGCGTTTACTTATTTTCTGTCTCCCCTGCACCTCTGTCTCTCTTGTATTGTAAGCAAGGGATAGACACTCTTGGATAACGGGGCTTTATTGTGACAGTTATCGTTGCTGTGCCGGACAGAGTAACGCTATGTTACGGCTAACCTCCTGCACAACCCTATCTCCTTAGCTTCTTTCTGCCTTCTGTTGTTCTCTCTGGCTCTCTGACATCTATACATGACTTCCAGGAATACATACTGCTTGGTGAGGATGTCTGTAATGTTTAGTGCTTCTCCACCACATGGCCTAACCGGCTTTCACCAGTTACTTCACGTGTTTGCTGCATAATGGATTTCTCTGTTGTCTGGAAAATGTTTGCCATACATTCTGTTTGCATTATGGCAATAGGATGTGTACATCTCCACCTGAGAACTAGGCATTGCAAGTGGTGCAAGTGGTGACTTTTGTGCTATGAGATATATACCATCTAACTATCTATTGACAGACGCCTTAATCCTGTAAGGGGTGGCCACAAACAAATCCCCTCCATGTCACCCTGTCCTGCACCATTTCACTGCCCTGCTCCCAGCTCACACCCTCCTCTCTCATATACCTCTCCACTCCATCTCTCCATCTCTTCCTCTCCCCCCTCCATCTTACTCACATACACTCTCCTCATCAGTCTCTCACTCTCCATCCTCTCCACATGGCCAAACCACCACAAAGTGTTTCTCCTAATGCTTCCTATCACATCCACATCTACACCACAACGCTCTTTCATTTCCTCATTTGTCAGTCTTTGTATGTGATTCCACATGCTCCTCTCAAATAACTCATTTCCACTGCTCTCACTCTTGACTTCTGTCCCTCCAACAAGGTTCAAGCTTCACTTCCATACGTTAGAGGTGGTATGAAGTAACTTTTGCACATCCATGCTCACT
This sequence comes from Coenobita brevimanus, assembly GCF_032717465.1. Lineage (NCBI taxonomy): Eukaryota > Metazoa > Arthropoda > Malacostraca > Decapoda > Coenobitidae > Coenobita > Coenobita brevimanus. The sequence continues at coordinate 32,461,176 of NC_136999.1, read as the reverse complement.
TCTCTGTTTCTTATCACTGCTTTCAAGGAACTAAGAACGTTGCTTCCTTGTTATACACATTCAACCACTTCACCCTCTAAACTTCCATCCTTACTTATCACACTACCCAAGTACTTAACCCGCCCCGTCCCTACCACTTTTTCACCACTGGTACCCCCCAATCCCGACCATTTTTCGACCCTTTTTTTTTTTTTGCTAAAACTTTCGCTTTTGGTCAGAAACAATGGTCAGTGACAAAGAAATTGTTCCCCGGGGTCCATAATTACCTTAAACAGGTATGCCTTGGTCCCACCTGGCCCCGTGTTCTCTGTAGGCGGTCTGAGCCTCTAACGTTTTCTATGGTATTATAAGTCTGGGAAACCAATGAAAGTAAGTAGATATGTATTTATTACAAACATAAAAACATGTGATAAAAGAGTATATTGGATTTTATACAAAAATAGAACAGAAATAAGCATTGTACCATCATGTGAAACGAGCAAAATCGGGCAACTTGGTCAAAATGAATCGCTAACATTCGAAAATCATGATACATATCATATTTTTTACTTACATAATACTTCTACAATAACATTATACCATTTTACATTTTATTGAACTGTTTTTACGTATTCACAGGCCTTTTGATAACATTTAGCGTAATGTTAGCGCTTATTTACATAGTGAGTGAACTCGCTGTGACTGTTGTTTCAACTCGTATTGTGTTTTTCTACTTACATAATACTTTTCTAATAACATTATAAACTTTTCAACTTTATAGAAATGTTTTGAGATAATTTCAGGCCTTACGTAAATATATAGCGTAATAATAGCGCATAATAACACACACGGTGAAGTCGCTATGACTACTATTTCAACTTACAACCTATTTTTGTACTTATATAATAATTCTCCACTAACATTGCACATGTTTACACTTGATATAATTGATATCACATAATTTCAGAACTTACAATGCAACTGAGCGTCATATTAGCGCGTATTTACACAGGGAGTGTTATCGCGATATCATTTGTTTCATCTTACACTAGTATTCAACTTATAAAATACCTTACTACTAACATTACAACAAATTCCACTTTATATAATTCCTATCACATTCTTACTGACCAGAATGTGGGTGTACTCGTGACATCAATTATTACAACTTATACTATTGTTCAACTTATACGTTTTATTCACGCTAACATTACACCCGTTTCCACTTTATATTCTTGCTATCACATATTTACTGACCAGAGTGTTATACTGAGTGTCATATTTTCGCAGATTTACACAGTGGGTGTACTCATGACATCAATTATTACAACTTACACTATTTTTCAACTTATACGTTTTATTCATGCTAACATTACACCCGTTTCCACTTTATATTCTTGCTATCACATATTTACTGACCAGAGTGTTATACTGAGCGTCATATTTTCGCAGATTTATACAGTGGGTGTAGTTTTCACATCACTTCGTTCAACTTACACTATTTCTCAACTTATACATTACTTTCCTGCAAACATTACACCAGTTTCAAGTTTATATAAGACTTGGCACATACTGACTGGCCTTACCATTATACTGAGCGTCATATCACCATCCCACACAGTTTCAGTAGTGTAGGAAGTTATGGTACTCTCTGAAACATGGCTGAAGGCACAACGCAACATTGGTGGTGGTGGGGGAGGTGGAGAGCGGCGCCTTTCATCACTTGCACTTCTCTTCCCTCTCCCTTTTCCTTTACCCTTTCCCTTCCCTTTCCTTCCTCTCCCCACATCCTGGGGTTGTGTGGAGGAAGTTTGGGAATATTGTATGGCGAAAGACGTGCTGGGGAGTGGCTCCACCTCCTCTCCCCTAGGCCTACGTGCACCACGTGCTCGTGCTGCCTCCCTCACACCACTTCCCTTTCACCCCGCACTCCCACCACACCACTTTCGCCTTCCCCAGACAAAACACTAGGCTATACTTTATTTGCCTTTTCGCCCCACCTTCTGATCCTCAGGGTGAGATTTTTTCCTTCCCCAACCACGAGGCAACATCACGTCCTAAGTCGCCGTTATCGTCATCGTCCTCATCCTCGTCCTTATCAGAATCTCTCTCTAGGGGATGGAGAGAGGTCCATGCAGGTGTTTTGGGTGCAGGCTGGCCTTCCCTTGCCTTACGATACGTGACATACCGCTTTTTCCGGGGCGAAGGGACCTCCTCATCACTGCTTGTTATTTCCTCCTCAGGCTGCACATAATCTCGATCCACCACATCATCATCAAGTGGAGAATCACTATCTCCAGTGAAGGCATCCAGGGCGGATTGTATTTCGTCGTCTGAGAGACCTTTACGTGCCATGTCTGACCTGGGTCGCTGCTAACAGGTGAGTGACCGAGACATGGGTGAGCGCAGGTCACGCGGGGTCTGGGACGCTGCCCGCCTGGGGGCAGGTAGGGGAGGCTTGGGTACGTGGGCGAATCGAAAATCTCGCACGAATTTTGAAAATTGTGGAAATTATGAACCTTGCAATTGCAGGACGTTGAAGTACGTCAACGGGATTGGCAGTGACATAACGTGAGGACGTGGAAGTACGTCGACGGGACGCCGCGGGTTAAATGCACTCACATTTTCCATTTCCTCCTCATCCAACCTCACTGTACATTCACTGAATTCACTTCTCTCGAGGACCATAAGTTTCCTCTTCCTACATTCACCTTTAGGTTCAGTTTCTTACACAGTCTCCCAAACTCATCCACCAAGCATATATACTGATATATATATAGATGTATACTAATGCTTCTAGTTATTACATGTCTATAACTACATGTATTACATATGACGTATTAATGCTTATACCACACTGTCAAAAGCTTTAGAAATATCAAAGACTACTACATGAGTTTCTCCATGCTGGTCAAATGATGGATGGTATGAGTTAAGAGATTGAGTACGTCAACAGAGGATATGTCAAGGCAAAAACCATACTGTCTATCACTAACAATTAAGTTGTTGGATTTAAGATGTTTAACCATATGGTCATCAGTTACAATCTCAAATACTTTACCAAGAGAAGAAGTGATAGCCATTGGTCCGTAATCAGCGGGGTCACAGGAAAATCCTTTCTTTGGAATTGGATGGATATTGGCTTCTTTCCAAGAGTTAGGGAATGAAGAAGCACGTATTGATAGTCTGAATAAGTTAGCTAGAACAGGAGCAAGTTCAGGGGAACACTTTTTCAAAACAACTGGAGGAGTTCCATGTGGACCTGGAACGTAGTTAGTTAGCAAATTGTCTAGGATGGATTTTAAGTATCTTGTCAGTATATTAAGTGAAGCAGTTTCGTGAGAGCCAAGTTCTAAGAAGTGCAGGGACGTTCTGACTGTCTTCCTCTGGGGTAGAATTTCTGGCAATGTACTGGCAAGGATATTAGCTTTACTACGCGGGTCATTAATATTGTAGTGTTACCATCTGGAGATTTTAGTGGGGGAATGGGTGATGTCAAAGTTGTTATTGAAAAAACTGAGAGTTGACTAGGATATTCTTTTGTCATTAGGATTATTTAATAATTTCATTGCTTGGTTGTAAGGAATTTTTTTTTTTTTTTTTTTGCGAGATTTATTACTGCTTTTGTACGATTTCTAGCAATTTCAAAATGACTAAGGGATTCTTTTTTTTTTTTTTTTTAATTTTAAGTAAGAGTTATCTGCTAAGGACTATAGGGTCGTTGTTCTGGCACAATTGCTGTCAGACTGTTTTGGGGAGTCAGATCTTTTAGTGAATTGCTGACTCGGTATAAACAATTCCATACCATCTTGTATTAAGTCATTAATGTGGGACACGATAGAATTGGTGTCACTGGAGAAGACTCCCATGGAATATCATCAATATAATTTCTAAAACCATCCCAATCTGCCCTAACAAAGTGCCATGTGGTCACTCTTACAGGTTCAGAATGGGATGGTTTGGGGGAACTGACTAATGAAGCTTTGATGAGATTGTGGTCGGAGCATCCAAGTTGTGACGTTACTTCTATCCTGTATTGATCTGGATTATTTGTCAGGAATAGGTCCAGGAGATAGGTGTTATGGTCATGACTAACTAGTATCCTGGTTGGTTGTTTTACCCATTGTGTGAGATTAAATGATTCAGCAGACAGCTCGTATCGTCAGTGCTGGCAGAATGCAATAATCATTCTACATTATGTACATGAAAATCACCCAAAACGGTAATTTCAATGGTAAGGGTGAGGTTAAGGTTAGTCAGCTGTGTGGATATGGAGTCATATATGCTGGGTTCTGAAGAAGCTCTGGGGGAGCGATAAAAAATACAGATATGTTTGGTAATGTTTAGATAATTTAGTTTATATAGTGAATAATCAAAATTCGCTGAAGTGAAATTCGAAATAATGTCAACTGCAAATATAGATTGATATATCAACAGGTGTCACCCTTGTTACGGAAGTTTGTGAGGGGATGGTAACCAGGAAAACAAAAGGAGGATGTGTCACTAGAGGGAGAGATTTGGAGTTCTGTGAGGGCTAGAGGAGTTATTGAAAGGAGGAAAAAGGGAATGGAACTCAGTTTGGTACTAAGACCACGGATATTAGTGAAATATAAGGCCAAATCTGTGTTTCTTTGCTGATGAGCATGAACAGCGCTTGCAACAACCGCTGTTGGTACAGTCACTTGATTGCTACCAGGAGGACCCTGTGCCACCAGCCCTATCCTGCCGGTGAAGGTAGACGATAAAGCTAGTTTGGGGGATGTGAAACGAGATATAATGTGGTTTTGTGTAGTGTACCATAGACATGACTGCTTGTGTGCTTTAAGTTTGATATGGATATTTTGTAACTTAAGGGTGAGGTAGGTGTTGGAGAAGAACCACTTCATGCTGTGGCACCGACATAGTCAGGTAGGTATGTTGCTTGGTCAAACAAATGTCAGTTAGCTCTCTTCCTGTCCCCAGCAAGATGGATGGTAGATTGCTGAAATTGGTTAACTTGAGCCTAAAGTCCAGCAAACCCAGCCACTGGGGGCACAAGCGAGTGCAACTCAGTGCCGGTCTCAAGCGCGGATAAATGGGGAGGGTTGTGAAATGGAAAGGCATCCGACCTAAAAACCCTAGCCAACTCAATATGCAGAGCACAAAAGGAAACTTCGTACCATATCGGTCGTGGACCGGGACAACAATGACCGCCACTGGTGCTGTTGTCCAGCAGGGGGCCGGTGGAAAGTATGCGACTGTTGGACAAAGGAAGGAGAGTGGAGAAGAGGAGGAAGACAGTTCGAGAGGACGTGGGAGAGAAGGGAGAGTGGAGGAGTGGACCTGAAAGTGAGATCTCTGAATGTGGGCACGATGACAAGTAAAGGGAGAGAGCTGGGCAATATGATGGCGAGGAGAAAGCTGGATATACTGTGTGTGCAGGAAACGAGATGGCAGGAGAGTAAAGCGAGGATGATTGGAGGAGAGTTCAAATTGTTTCACTATGGCGTGGATGGGAGAAGAGATGGTGTAGGGGTAGTAGTGAAGGAAAAGTATATAGATAGTGTATTGAAGGTGAAGAGAGTGTCGGATAGAGTAACGAGTTTGAGGATGGAAATTGAGAGGGGCCTGATTAATGTCAGCAGTGATTGACTGATTGATTGAACGCATGGCACTGCAACAACAAGGTCATATGGTGCTGTATAAGCAAAAATATAAACAGTAGAAATATAAAAACAGTAAATAGTAAAACTCCATATTAAAAAGTAGACATCAAAGTAAAAACAATGCAATCATAAAAGGTGATGGAGGCAAGCCTTCTTCAGAAATAAAAAAAACATCGTCCCCAGGGGTACCCAAAGCATCGAAGAGAGACAGTAAACACCACCCTCCCCTTGGTGCCTCAATAGCAGCCTCCAACGTAAGTCGCCCAAACTGGGACACTTAACCAGCAAATGCCTGACAGTAAGGGGAACCAAACAGTCATCACAGAATGGCTGCACATGAGGGACTCATGTGTAAGCTTGGTACGTCCAGTGCGTATGCGAGCCAGAACAGTTTCTAACTTATGAGGGATAGTAAAGCAAACTCTCTGAGAGAAGAACTTGGTAACTTCCTTTAGCTTGCTGACAGGAATGCTATCCCACCACAACTGCCAACAAGCACGAACAACAGACAATACTGAAGCTCGTAAATCAGTAGCAGGTAGAGGACAAGGAGCACGTACAGATTGCAAAGCTGCAGCCTTAGCTAGTGCATCTACCCTTTCATTACCTGACACCAAAATGTTCCCAGCAGAAATCCACGAATGAGGAACAGCCACTCCAAAATAGCTAAACTATAGGATGGGAAGAGTTAAAAGAGTCCAGGGCCAAAAGTGCCCCTTGAGAGTCGCTAAAATAGTAAAATGATTGCCATGGTGAACAAACACCAACTTCAGGGCTAAAACAATAGCTGATAACTCTGCAGTAAAAACTGAGGCAGCCAAAGGAAGACTACCTCCACGGCTAAAACTGGGAAATACCACTCCAAAACCAACACCAGAGGCGGATTTAGAGCCGTCATTATACACAGGCACAGATCCACCATGACTAGTAGAATATTCTAAAAATAACTGTAAAAGACACTGCGGAGTGACAGAATCCTTTGAGTCTCCAAAAAACCTGCAGAAGGTCACCTTGAAGATCCATGGAGCAACCCTCGGGATCTGAACCGGACTGACAGGTACTGTCCACAAACCAAACTCCTCCATGATATCCCGAACCCTATAGCCAAACGGATGAGGCATGCGAGGGTGTTTATTATAACACAAAAAACAAGACTGTTGCCTCACACACTCACAGACAAGTGAGTCTGGAAAGCAACGAATCTGGAGTCAGCACCGTGCTGCAACAGATTGTTGCAGTAGATCTAAGGGAGGCACACCAGCTTCCACCAACAAGCTGAGAATTGGAGATGACTGAAAAGCCAAAGTTGCAAAGCGAAGACTAGCATGATAGACAGCATCTAGAGTTTTTAGTCTGGACTCTGTGGCAGAGGAGTAGACCTCGCAGCCATATGACAGCTTGGAGGCTACAAAAATCTGAAACAAATGCAAGAGCATCCTCTGATCAGCACCCCAAGAGGTATTGCAGAGAACCCTCAAGGGACTGAGAGCCTTCATAGATGATGCTTTAGACTTGCCAAGTATGAAACCAAAGTCAAATGGCAGTCAAACGTCAGGCCCAAGAATTTCGTCTCTTCTACACTCCCGCCACAAAGATGGAGATCAGGATCTGGGTGTACCCTTCTCATCATACAAAAGTGCATAGCCACAGTCTTAGAAAGGGAAAACAGAAAACCCTTGGAAGTGGTCCAGGTAGAAATCTTATCCAAGGCATGTTGCATACGCTGCTCAAAAGCAGACACGCGGGAGCCAGAAAACCATATAGCTAAGTCATCCACCTAAAGGGATGAGGATACCCCGGTTGGCACAGTGTCAAGAATACCATTGATGGCCACCGCAAATAGGGAAACACTTAAGACACTCCCCTGTGGGACACCTTCCTCCTGGCACAGTGGCGCAGAGAAGGTAGAACCCACACGGACCTAAAACACACGATGGGTCAAGAAATCTCTAAGCAACACAGGCAGGCGACCGCGTAAACCAAAGGCATGACAGTTTCATTAGCCACCAGATGTTGCTTAGAGGCAAAAGCTTCACAGATTGATGCCTCGAGCCTGATAAGGTTGTCGGTAGTGCACCGTAATTTTCGGAAGCCACCTTGCGAAGGAGAGAGAAAACAATCCTTCTCTGGAAACCACATAAGCCTGACACTGACTGTCTATTCAAACAGTTTGCACACACATGATGTCAAACTAATAGGGTGATAGTTGGAGATATGGGAATGGTCCTTACCAGCTTTGGAATGGGAAGGACAACACCCAGCTTCCAACTCTTGGGAATAGAGCCCTCACTCCAAACCCTGTTAAAAAGGTTCAATAAAAATTTAATTGAATCAGTCGGCAGATGACGTAGCATAGCGTATGGAATGTCATCAGGCCCAGGAACAGTGTCACCACACTCCGAGATGGCAGCACGCAGCTCATGTAGGCTAAAGGCCAAATTATACTGCTCTCTGCCACGAGAGCTAAAGTCAAGACCCAGCCTCTCCTGATTCCTATGAAAGCTAACATAGGGCCTAGAAGGATCCTTTTTTGAGACAGTGCAAAACTGTACTTCAAGAGCAGAGGCTACTGCATCAGGTGCAGACACTAGATCTCCGTGAAGTCAAAGCACTGGTGGGGATGGGAGCATGAACCCACCAGAAGTCTTGTGTACCTTTATCCACACATTAGACACTGGAGTAGAGGACGTAACTGTAGAAACATACGACCTCCACGAGTTTCGGGGAGCATTCTTCATGACCCATCTGTAGTGAGCACGTGCTTTGGGAAACTGGATTTTTAGAAAAACAACATCACGATTGGCAAAATACCGACGGGCAGCCACTTCGTAAGCTGTCTTTGCTATAGAGCAGTCGTCATTCCACCATGGCACAGGTCTCCGGGAAAAAACACCAGAAGTCCGTGGGATGGAATGAACTCCTGCCGAGAAAATTGTCTTAGTAAAATAACGTTCAGCATCGTCGATAGTTGAAAAATCAGTAACCCTCTAGGCAAATAAACATATTTCCTCAAAGAGAGACCAATCAGCCCTATCCAGACACCAATGTGGCATACTGGCTGCAGGAATAGGGTGAGTAGTCTGGACCAACACAGGATAATGGTCACTACCATGCAGATCATCCAAAACCTCCAAAGAAAAATCAAGGGCACAATCAGAGGAGGAGATGGTGAGGTCAATGACAGAGTACGTGCCAGGCTGAACATGGAAATGGGTCGGCCTCCCATTGTTTAGGACAACCAGATCTAAATCCCCAACCAAAGAGGCAAGAATATCACCCCGGGGATTTGAAAGTAAGTCACCCCACAAAGGATGGCGGCCATTAAGGTCACCAAGATGTAGAAAAGGAGGTGAAAGTAGACTGATAAGGGTCTCTAGATCAGCACGCGCCACTGGAACGGAAGGTGGAAGGTACAGACAACAGATGGTATAGCACCTCCCAATGTGCATCTGTACTGCTAGAACTTGGAGGGATGACTGTATTGCAATGGAAATAAAGGAGACATCAGATCGGCACAAAATGGCCCCTCCACCGCTGTGACCGCCAGGAGGAGATGCATGGAAGACCTCATACCCCCTGATAGAAGGAAACGGTCTATCCCTCACCATTGTCTCCTGGAGACAGACACAGAGCGGGCTCAGAGCAGAGAGCAATAACTGCAATTCCTCCCAATTTGCCATGGCACCTCTACAATTCTACTCAAAACAGATTGGTACTGATTGAGCCATATTGATTAGTATTAAATATCATGAACTGAGAAACACCAGGACTATGTAACAACCTTGTTGGGAAGGGAGTGAAAGCCCTTCTTCATAGGCGTGGAGCTCTGCCTCACCAAGAAGACAATGAAGATTTAGAGTTTCCATGGGTGGAAGTACCCTTACCCCAAGACAACTCCTGCCCATTGCCAGAATGAGCCTGAAGCACAGAGATCTTCTTGGAAGACCCACTCGCCTCGTCCGCACACCCACGTGAGGGTCCAGCTGGCACCTCGGGGCCAACTGAACCCACCCCAACCAAATCAACCAAATGTTGGCTGATGGGTGACGAATCATAGGGAGCAAGCGACTGAGCTCTTTGAGTATCTAAAGACCCAGGTCCCACCACACCAGAGCAAGAGGCAGGGACTGGAATCCTGGAAGGGACATCACAAACACCCACCGACTTAGACGCCACCACTGGCTGGGTTGTTGAGCGAAGAGCACCCTCAGAATCCTCATGCGGTACAGAAGCTTGAACCTTAGAAGGAGGGGAGTCACTCAAAGACTCCTCATTCCTCACCCGTTTGAGGTTGGCAGATGCAACCTCCATCTCTGCACCAGAACTTGAAGCACTAGAAACTGTAGTGGCACACTGTAAAGAAGAATGAACACCAGTAGCAGAGCCAGCAGATGGTACAGGAGCAGCAGTTTGTACGGGAGTAGCAACTGATACAGGAGTGTCAGCTGGTACAGTAGTAGCAGCTAGTACAGTAGTAGCAGCTGGTATAGTAGTAGCAGCTGCTACAGGAGTAGCAGCCGGTACAGGAGTAGCAGCCCATACAGGAGTAGCAGCCTGTACAGGAGTAGCAGCCCGTACAGGAGTAGCAGCTGCTACAGGAGCAGCAACCGGATGAGACGTAGACTGCAAAGGTACCGGAGTCCTTGGGAGACCATGAGGAGGAGTACGACATCCAGTATCTGACAAGGGACGAGGAGGAAGGTCAGAATGAGGAGCAGGGGCCCCATGACAGTGCACAGCAGGCTTTGACCTAGAAAGAATAGAAGCAAAGGACACACCTGGGCGAACATATATAGACTTGACACGGTCCTTAGCTCTGGTAAAACTCAGCCTCTCTGTGGCTCTGAGAGACAGAATTTCTTGTTCCATTTTGTAATGATCACAGTATTTAGAAGAAGCAGCGTGCTCACCACCACGATTGACACAAGATACCAGACCAGGGCATTCCACACCCTCATGAGCATCTAAACCACATGACACACAGACTGCTGGAAGGGCCAGGGCAAGGCGCCTACAAGTTCGACCAATATGACCCAAATGCTGACAATGAAAATATCAACGAGGCATAGGGACATAGGGCCTAACTCTGTACCAGTACCATGCAGCATTAAGAACAGCAGGGAGGCTCAATGAATCAAAAGTCACAATCAAGGATGAAGTTGGCACAAGGTCACCAATCATCCTCTTTTTAATCCTCTCAACCTTTATTACATTCTGGGCTGACAACTCTTCAACAAGGCATGCCTCATCATAAAGCAGCAATTCCTTAGCATAAACAATGCCATGAGAATGATTCAATGAAGCATAGGGGGAACATGTAATAGACAGAGAGGAAAGCATGGACAAAGACAGAACAGCCACACTCTAAGAAGGGTCAGACACCTCCACCATCAAACTACCATCAGCCTGTGGAACCACTTTAGGGGCCGCCCCACAAGCTGCGACAAGTTCTCGAGGTGTACGAAAAATATTGCACCTTCTGAGGTCCACCCTAGCAGGACCACGAACTACATTGAACTTGACAAAAGGTTCACGAGAAGGAGCAACTTCAAAATAATCCAAATTTCGCTCATGTGGGCCCTGAGGTCCGGGTATACTCTTTGACCCATGCCTGCGACCCCTTATGTGGTAGCCACCAGACTGGGGAGGCAAAGCAAGGGAGCCCAAATCCCCTGAGGAGCCACGTGGAACCTGGAAAGGCTCCAGAGTGGCCACAAGTGAAAGCCAAGAAGACGTGCTGAGGTCTGGGAGAGAGACAGGTCGAGGCACATTACTGTTTTCCATAAGTAAGCACAAAAAAATTCAATCCTCCACCCCCCAACCCACCACGGAGCCCAACAAGGGGAGGCCATGCACCACAGACGACCTCAGAGGTAGCAGGGGAGTATATGCAAGTAACCACCGGGGGACCTGGGCAAGGGTGACCCCAGGATGATAGGAGCCACCAGGCCCCCCAGTGCCCACTTGACCCTAGCCAATGCATGACCAGCCGATTGACCTGGTCAGGCCCAACCAAGCCACCTGTCTAGCCAGAATAAGGGACCAAAAAAGTGTATTGGTAGCTGCAGGGTGCATCGTGCAGCATCACTCAACCCCCAGGACTCCCATCTCCCAGCATTACAGGACGCCACTCACGGCAAACACGTGGGGAAGCAATAATCATGCCCTAGATGGTAAATGGGGAGGGACTAGCATCACCAGCAGGCCTCCTCCACCAGTGATGTAGGGGGTGCTTGGTCCACAAGGCCAACAGATGCCGAACCCTACAAAGGTAGGCTTGCCTCCAGAGTAGGTGGCACGGCCAGCCACACTTATGTCATCAGTGCACAATTATGCCCCGCAAGTGGGGTGTGACTTGGAGGAAAAGGAAGAGTTTTGGAGTGAAGTGGAAGTGATTCAGAGCATACCCAGGGAGGAAAAAGTGATTATGGGTGTGGATTTGAATGGGCATGTTGGAAAAGGAAATAGCGGTGACAAGGAGGTGATAGGCAGGTTTGGTGTCGGGGAGAGGAACGTGGAGGGTCAGATGGTTGTTGATTTTTCAAAACGAAGAGAGATGACTGTAGTAAACACTTATTTCAAGCACAAGGAGGAGCACTGGATTATGTATAAGAGAGGGGGAAGGAGTACACAGATAGATTATATCCTATGCAGGAGATGCAACTTGAAAGAATTCAGCGACTGTAATGTAGTGCCAGGGGAAAGTGTAGTAAGAGCATGGGGTGTTCGTTGGTAGGATGGGTCTGAAAGTGAAGACAAGGAGGAAAGTGAGAGCTGAACCAAGGATTAGGTGGTGGAAGCTGAAGGAGAATCAGTAGAAAATTTAGGGAGGAGGTGAGTCAGGCTTTCGGAGGCAGGGAGGTCGAGGACGGATGGACAGTAATCTCAGAAGTGGTGAAGGAGAAAGCCAAGAAGGTACTTGGGGTGTCATCAGTACAAAGGAGGGAAGACAAGGAGACTTGGTGGTGGAATGAGGAACTACAGGATAGCATAAAATAGGAAGAAGCAGGCAAAGAAGAATATGGATAGAAGCAGGGACGAAGAAAGCATTCGAGAGTATAAGGAGACGAGGAACATAGCCAAGAAAGAGGTTGCTAAGGCAAAAGAAAAGGCATACCAGAAGCTGCACGAGAAGTTGAATAGCAGAGAAGAGAAAAAGACCTGTACCGATTAGCATGCAGAAAGACAGAGCTTGGCGGGAAGTGCAGCATGTTAGAATGATAAAGGATGCAGATGGCAATGTACTGACAAGTATGGAGAGTGTACTAAGAAGGTGGAAGGAGTATTTAAAAGAGTTGATGAATATAGAAAAAGTGAGAGAGAGGGTTGGAAGAGTTGGAGGTAGTGAATCAGGAAGTGCAAAAGATCTGCAGAGAGGAAGTGAGGAATGCCATGAAGAGGATGAACGATGGTAAGGCAGTGGGCTCAAATGGTATACAAGTGGAAGCATAGAGGAGCTTAGGAGAGATGGCTGTGCTGTGGTATACCAGATTGTTTAACAAAATCCTCGAGGGTGAGAGGATGCCGGAGGAGTGGAGAAAAAGTGTTCTAGTTCAGATTTTCAAGCACAAAGGTGATGTGCAGCGCTTCAGCAACTACAGAGGTATAAAGATGATTAGCCAGGCAATGAAGAAATGGGAAAGAGTGGTGGAAGCTAGGCTGAGAAGAGATGTGAGGATCTGTGTAATTTGGTTTTATGCCAGGGAGAAGTACTACAGACTCCATATTTGCTTTGTGAATGGCGATAGTGAAGTATAAAGAAGGCCAGAAGGAGTTGCATTGTGTGTTTATAGACTTGGAGAAGGCTTAGGATAGGGTACCGAGAGAGGTACTGTGGTGCTGTATGAGAAAGTCAGGAGTGGCAGAGAAGTAGGTGAGGGTTGTGAAGGACATGCACGATAATAGTGTAACAGCAGTGAGATGTGCAGTAGGAATGATTGAGGGTTTCAAGGTGGAGGTGGGATTGCATCAAGGATTGACTTTAAGCCCCTTCTTGTTTGCAATGATGATGGACAGATTGACAGATGAGATTAGACAGGAGTCTCTGTGGACAATGATATTTGCGGACGACATTGTGATATGTGGTGCGAGCAGGGAGGAAGCCGAGGCAGAGCTGGAGAGATGGAGCTATGCACTGGGGAGAAGGGGAATGAAATTAAGTAGAGGCAAGACTGATTACATGTGTGTAAATGAGAGAGATGACAGGGGAACCGTGAGGCTGCAGGGTGTAGAGGTGGCAAACGTAGATGAATTCAAATACTTGGGATCAACTGTGCAAAGTAACGGAAAGTGTGGTAGAGAGGTAAAAAAGAGAGTGCAGGCTGGATGGAGTGGGTGAAGAAAGGTGGCAGGAGTAATCTGTGACAGAAGAGTCTCTGCAGAAATGAAAGGGAAAGTTTATAAGACTGTAGTGAAGCCAGCCACGTTGTACGGAATGGAGACGGTACCACTGACAAAAAGACAGGAGGCAGAGTTGGAAGTAGCAGAATTGAAGAAGTTGCGTTTTTCAGTTGGAGTGACGAGGTTGGACAAAATTAGAAATGAGCATATGAGAGGGACAGCGCACGTACGACAGTTTGGTGATAAAGCTAGAGCGGAGAGACTGGACATGTGGGCAGGAGGGATGAGGACTATGTCCGGAGGAGGATGCTGGAAATGGAGTTACCAGGCAGGAGAAAGAGAGGAAGGCCAAAGAGAAGGTTTATGGATGTTATGAAGGAGGACATGCTGATGGTAGATGTAACAGAAGAAGATGAAGACAGAGTAAGATGGAGACGGGTGATCCCCTAAGGGGAAAGCCAAAAGGAGAAGAAGAGCCGGATGTCCAGCAGAGTCACGTTTCATATGAACCTAGGGCTACAACAACAGCAACTACTACTCCTGCTACTACACCATTACTACTACTACCACAACTACTACTATTACCACTACTACTACTACTGCTATTACTACTACTACTACTACTACTACTACTACTAATTTTTAAAACAAAATCACCTCCATCCATTGGGGAATTATATCGTGAAGATCAAAACCAACCTTCTTAAGACAGTTCACTATTTGGAGTTGTAATGTGAAGGTTAACACTAACCCTCATATTACAGTCCGTTGGCCACAAGCACGCCAACGGCTGTGGTTACCAACCATCTATTATTACTTTTATTACTTTATATTTATTAATATTACAGTGTTAATAAAGACCTTAATCAATTGGAGTCACTGGTCTATTCGACTCTCGACTTCAGTAGCTTCGTAATCCCTATGCACCAGAGAGACAGGCCTGAGGGCTGATGATATTGTGTCCTGAGACATAGAAGTGCTCAGTTGACATCTCATCCAGGCCATAACAGAACTCTACGGTTAACACTTCTTCTCAGAAAGAAACTCTCCCAGTTTCGAGTAGAATCTCACTGCCTGGATCCATCTCACACAAGGGGAGTGAATTGACCGTGGTCCACATATTGGATCCTTTCTTGATAGTTTGTTTTTTTTCTTTTCATTCCTTTTGTGTACAGCTTCGAGAGAGTTCACAATGACATGTTGCCGTGGGATCAAATAATCCTAATGTCAAAGGACGCTGAATGCCCACGTGTTCAGAAACCTCGAGCTCTGACATCCACTCTTGTGTCATTTGATGTGTTTGCTGTTCTTTGGGTGAAATGCTCGCCGTCTAGGGGTAGCAAAGCTGGCTCAATCATATCATCATGGCATATTTTTTGCAGTGTTTTGGCAGTGAGGTCACATACTTCATCAAGTCGGATGCAAACAAAGCCTCCCTTCTTACAAACCATTGCGTGGTTTGTATTAAAGGCAGTGCCACAGGCACAGTGTTGAGGTAGGTACTCTATTGGCCACCCATATCTCAAGGCTATGGCATCAATAAATTTTTGTTTGTTGAAGTGAAAGCCTTTTGCCTTGAGAGGCAGGGTTGTCAGCCAGTTCGATGCCCCAGCAACCTGTGCAATTTCAACTCTTTTGCACTGGTCTGGCGTTAGATGTTCTGTTATGTGCTGCAGCTGGTCCTTTTGTCTTGCACCTCGCTCTTTGCTTATCTGTTTCTTTGTCTTTCTGCCTCTGGTAGTCAATTTCACTCGTCTCAACCTGGGTGCAAATCTTCTGTGAAAAGGATTCAGTGAGCCTGAGTGAATTTCTATGTTCGTAGGTTGCCACAGCTCCTGGATTTATAATGCAAAGGCCTCCCATCCTGGGTGGTAGTGCTAGAAGGTCCCTCTCTTCTGGTATGGGGATGTGGCCATTGGTCAGAGATGGGAGGAATGGATCCTTAATAACATCCACCAGTGGTTGTTGCAGCAACTCGATGTCCGATATGGTCCTCAACACGAAGGTCCACTTGTGCTTTATACCAGACATAAATGCGCTGTATGCTGCATAGGTTCTGTTTTTGCATGGCTGGGTAATGTATGAGTATCTCCTACCCATGTCTTTACCTTATCACTTACATATTAGTCTTTGAATTACTAAGTTCCAGTCAAAGCACCTAGATGCCTCTGACCTTCCTAGATAGGTAATCTTGATTTTGTTACTGTATTAGGTAACGTGGGGTCTGACGGACCCCACGAGAAAAAAAAAAAACTTCCGTTTGAGATATTTCAAAATGCTTCAATACACAAATAATTCAACCCCTTATCTTTAAATAGGGGCCAGAATAAATAAAGTTTAATTGAAAAAATATATATATTTTTTTAAGTTTATACAAAAATGATTAAATTTTAGGTATACAAATTTTAAAATTAAATTTTGCTGAATTGAAAAGTAATATGATTCCTTGGGTGGTCTGCAGTAGACCGATGTTAGGACCTTCTGTATACAAAAGGAGAAATACAGCAAATTGAAATAAAAAAATCACAAGAGGGCTCAACTGAGGTTTCATTATAGGTAATCTGGGGTCTAACATACCCCAATGGCTCTATAGAGCAAAATCAGAGCCAGGTACAGCTATGACCCCATCATCCCCAAGAAGAGCATCACTAGGCAGGAAGGTAATGAGACGGAGAGATCTGTAGACCTTATGCTCATATTTTTAAAAATTAAATTTTGGGGACTGGGGTTTCTGAGACCCCACATTGCCTATCTAGGGTTCACTATTACGTTTGTGCCTCTAAAGGCCTCCTGTGCATCTTGATAGTAAGTTTGTTTCATGATCAAGATGGACTTACTTGCATTAGGGCAGTAACCTATTTCAAGACCATGAGATGTTACAAGGTCCCACCATTTCCTCACATCCTCCACCTTCCCAGCACCTACAG
Source organism: Coenobita brevimanus (assembly GCF_032717465.1). Lineage (NCBI taxonomy): Eukaryota > Metazoa > Arthropoda > Malacostraca > Decapoda > Coenobitidae > Coenobita > Coenobita brevimanus. Next base: position 32,444,285 of record NC_136999.1, on the reverse strand, counting down.
TATGAGATCATCGGCATAGGCTACTTGTTTTACAATGGTGTCCTCGTTTTTGATGTTGTTGCAGCACTGTCATAGCCAGGGTGTACATAGCCATGGCAATGGGGTCCCCCTGGGTATTTCCTTCTGTGGACTGGATTACACCATCATGTAGGGGTCTGCTGGTTCTTTGTAGGTGTTTTCCACATATTGGGCAAATGCTAGGCATTTAACCTTGATGTTGTGCAGCACTGTCTCCCAGTTGATGGAATTAAATGCTTTTGAGGGATCGACTAATAATACTGCCTGACATTCCTCTTCCTCATATATTTTCTTCATGGAGTGAATTGCTGCCTCACCTCCTTCCTGCTGGCCTGCACACACTTGGAGGTTGCCAGCTGCCTGCTTCACATCATCTTTCACCACCTCCATGACGCATTTTCCTATTATTCGTCTTAAGACTTTACGCACCCTGATGGACCTACATCCAGGATTCTTATCAAAGGGGATTAGTCTGCAAGTCGTCAGTGTTTCGACGATGTTGCACCGACTTGATGCGAGCTTCCTCGCCAGTGAGGCAATGGTGTTACACAGATCTGTTGCTGCCTCCCCAAACTTGATATTACTGAGGATTACTCGCGAAGATTTTGCATCCAGGCCTGGTGGTCCTGCCCCTCCCTGCATGTGCATTGCCTTCCTCCACACCATTTCTCCAGTTATCCTGTCATATATGACGGGATTGGGTGGAGTGTAGTTCCCGTCAAGCTTTGACTGGGGACTTGCTTGTCGTGCAGTCGGGTGTTTTTCTTTCAGTTGTTGCATTGTTTCTTCTGTCAGGTCAAGTACTCCGTTTGGTGATTCAGCTGACAGGGATCTTGTCACCATTGAGACCTTCCCCTGTCTCATCTGGCTGCCAAAAATCCTTGCCACATCATTGGTGTTCTGTTTTTTTCTGCCTCGGTTGTTTATTCTCATCTGCAAGGCCATTGCTTTCTCTGGTAGCTTGTTGATTTCACCTCTTTTCCATGTTTCAACCTGCCTTTGGATGGCCGTAATATTTTCCCCAATGCTTGCTCTTGGGTGGGGCTTGTTGAGGAAGAGATGTGGTATCAGTGCAAGGAGTTTAAGAGTGAATGAAGCAATGGGTGAGGTATTATTGTAACTGGCTATTAGACGAGTGATTTCATTGATCATGTCAATTGTAGCATTGCATTTGGGAGGTTCGAAAAGGGTACTTGACGGCCATCCAACAATTTCATTATATGTGGTATTGACCCAGGTTACTGCATTTTCTTTGGATTCGCCCATCCAGTATGTGGGGTGACCTCGCATAGACCTGTGAAGCTGTTCCGCTTCCTCTTTTTTTGTGTCACTACCGTTCTGGGGACGTATAATACCTGGATGAGTCCCTCTTTCATGCACTCTTCTGTGGTAGTCTTCATCCTGACTTTCATTTCTGTCATAAATTTCCTGATGTTCCTAATTCCCAGCTTCATTACTATTCACTTCCCCATGGTGATTTAACCCACCCCGTACTTCCATATCTCTCACATCTTGGCATCTATCCCTATCCCTCGCTTCACTGTGGGGACTTTCACTACCACATATATCCGTGTGATCGTGTATATTGTCAGTGACCGCCTCATTAATTTCCATGTCACCATTCTGTCGCCTGCCATGTTGGAAGCGGTCAAGTGCACAATCTGGTGGGCTGTGATTCCCTAACACATTCATACAAATAGGTCCCAGCCTACTGTATAGTATGTACAGTCAGGGAAAGTTCCGCATTACCCACTGTTCGGAGCATTGGTGGTCGACGAATAGTCACGAAGCAGCAGCCAGACCCCACATGTCTGGTAACTGAGTAGTAGTAAGGGTGGCCGGGGGTGGAAGGGTTTGGAGAGATGCTCACGTCACAGCATCAACAGCCAATGATAATGTGACCGACGTATTCTCAGAGTGCAAAAGTGATATGTTGTTTGTATGGTATCACACTGTTCTCTGAGTCTGTCTATATTACTGCATTATATAATACATGTTTACTGTCAAAAGTATGCTTCTTTGCCTTCGTTTTGTAATGTTCGATAGGAATGATAGTTACAGAGACTGATCCTATAATTAGGGCTTCCCACGCCATTCTAAAGGAAAACGAAGAGTCTGGTAATCGCCCGTATATACTGTTTTTTTATTATTATTATTATTATTTATTATTATATTATATATTATTATTATTATTATTACACACTACCCTAGATTTTAAGTTCAAGATGAATAATTACTAGATAACACTAGAAATGTTTGCAGGTGGATGCTTATGGTGGAATAACAGAGGATAAATAATTAAACAAATTTATAAGAATTTACACCCACACGCACTCTCTCTCTCTCTCTCTCTCTCTCTCTCTCTCTCTCTCTCACTATAGCGGCTTTGTTTTTGTGTCAGCACAAAATATAAATACAGTAAATGTTATATCGTCACATATATCTCCTGGGGAAACATCTCTTGTTAATGTCGAGAGGGAATTAAAGTATTCAAACCTCTGTCCTAACCCAGCAAACTTCCAGAACTTTACTGACAACACTAACTCTACAGACATCTACGTAATTTTTTTAAATAAAATGCTAGCATCATACTGTCATCTATCCTTAATAAATTAACTCAAACACACCATCCCAGTCATACATTGCAGACTTACATGTGATTCCCAACCTATCACCAAACCTTCCTGTGCCCCTAATCCCCCGCCTCCCTCTCCTTCACGTTCACTGTTACCAGACACATGAGGTCTGGCTGCCGCTTCACATTCACCTGTCTCACATCAGTGCTTCGAAAGTTGAGTAATGCGGAACTTTCCTGACTGTACATGGCAACCTGGTTGTTGCACATGAGCACCTGATACACTTATGGTGCCTACTGGAGCACTGACAACAATACTTGAGCACTGACAACAATACTGTGGCATGGCCATGGTGTTGATAAAATTTTTTAAACTTTGGTATAGTATTAACCCGTTAACTGCACTATACAGCCTGGGCTGTTCCCGCGACTGTTCAATACAGCCCTGGCCGCGCGGGTGCAGGTCGAATATAGCACCACGGTGACCAAGGCTGACGGATGCAAGCATGTTGGAGCCTTCAAAAACGAAAACGAAAGCGAAAACGAAAACTATACATTCCAATAGGGTATCAGACACTTCGATGATAATATTTTGTTACTATATACTTTGGTATGTATTCTCTCAATTCCTAAGACAAAATTTGACCTTTGGAAAATTTCAGTTTTACCCCTATGTCTGAGCACCACAGACACCTCCAAAAATCAGCAATGAGCAGTTAACGGGTTACGAATAATAATTATGGCTACTTTTTTTAGTACTTTTAAATGAAAATTAAATCAATGTTACTAGTACTGCTATTTTACTATTTGATTCTTAATTTTAGGATTAGCATAAATAGAAAAATGTGCTTGTTTTACTTCTGTTTTTGCAAATAATGTGAAATTATGAAGCAGTTTGCTCGTTTTTCTCAAGTTTTGCATATCAATTAATATCAATTAATGTGTGTGTGTGTGTGTGTGTGTGTGTGTGTGTGTGTGTGTGTGTGTGTGTGTGTGTGTTCTTACCTAATTGTTCTTACCCAATTTTATCTTTACAGGAATGAGTCAAGCTCGTACTGCCCCGTGTCTTAAACCATATTTATCGTACATATCCTTAAATTTGTGAATTGTTTTAGCACACACTATTTCATTCGGTAGTGCATTCCATTGATCAATTGCTCTGTTTGGGAAACTGAATTTCCTTACATCTTTATCACCTCTCTTCTTATGCAATTTTTTGCAGTGTCCTCTTGCTGATGCTTTTCCATATGTTAAGTAATCATTTATGTCTATTTTCTCCTTTCCTGATATGCATTTATATAGCATTATCATGTCACCTCTTTTCCTTCTCTCCTGTAGTGTTGGTAGATTCAGTTTATTTAGTCTTTCTTCGTAGCTTAGGTCCCTTAAGCTTCGTATCCATCTTGTAGCGGCCCTTTGAACTTCTTCAATCTTGTCTATGTGCTTTTTGAGATGAGGACTCCAGACTACTGATGCATATTCCAGGGTTGGTCTAATGAATGATGTTATTATCCTTCTTAGCATGTCTTCATTTATGTATGTGAATGCTATTCTCATATTTGCAAGCAGTGTATACATGTTCCGTACCTTCTCGCTGATGTGGTCAGCCGGAGATAGTCTGTTATTGATAATCACACCTAGGTCTTTCTCTCTTTCTGATGTGTATAGGGTTTTATTTCCTAACTTATAATCCCAGTCAGGTCTTTCTCCACTTTTACCAAACTTGATTACATGACACTTGTCCACATTGAATTTCATTTGCCATATACTACTCCATTCATGAAGTTTATTTAATTCTTCTTGTAGCTCTTTACAAGAGTCTGTGTTAGTAATTCTCCTTTGTATTTTTGCATCATCTGCAAACATATTCAGATAGCTCTCATTTCCAGTGTTACTGTTTATATCATTTATATACACTAAAAACATGATTGGTGCCAGCACTGAACCCTGTGGTACTCCACTAGTCACTTCTTTCCATGATGAGTAGTTTCCTCTTAGTACTGTCCTCATTTCTCTTTTTATGAGAAAGTCTTACATCCAACAAAACAGTTTGCCTCGAATTCCTCCTTGATGGTACAGTTTCCATAAAAGTCTTTGGTGTGGTACTGTGTCAAAAGCTTTCTTGAAATCTAAAGAGATACTGTCCACCCATCCTTCCCTTTCCTGTATTGTGCTTGTTACTCTGTCATAGTAGCTCAACAGATTAGTAACACATGATTTTCCTTTTCTGAAACCAAACTGTCTTTCTGTTATCATACTGTGTTCTTCTAGATGATTTACCCAAGCTTTTCTTATAAGTTTTTCTAATACCTTGCTTACAACACTGGTCAGTGATACTGGTCGGTAGTTGAGTGGATTTTGTCTATATCCTTTCTTGAATAAGGGGACAATATTTGCTTTTTTCCAATTATCAGGTAGTTTACCTTGACTCAAGGATTTCTTGAAAATTAAAAATAATGGTTTACTTAACTCCTTTGCACATTCCCCTAATACCCAACATGAAATTTCATCAGGACCACTTGCTTTTCCCCTATCTAATCTACTTAACTCCTACTGTATTACTTTTTCTGCTATTTGTATATCTGGTAGTATGTGTGGACATGCGTGTTCCACATAGTCCCTCTCAAAATTTTTTTCTTCTGTAAAAACTAATTGGAAATTCTTATTTAGTGCTTCAGAAATATCTTTCTCTTGTGTATAAGTGATTCCCTCGTCCGTAATGGATTGTATTATATCCTTTACTTTAATTTTGCTTTTGATATAGCTGTAAAACAGCTTTGGTTGATCACTACTTTTATTTATGATATCCTCCTCAAACTGTTTTTGGGCTTCCCTCCTTATTCTTGTATAGTCGTTTCTTGCCTGTTTGTAATTATTATACGCCCTTTCACTATTGTGTCTTCTGTATCTATTCCACAACAAATCTCGTCTTTCTTTTGATTTTTTACATTCTGTATTGAACGATTTCTGTATTTTCTTATCTGCTTCTTTGTGCTGTGGGATGTACTTCTGGACTCCTATTTCATAAAATCACAAAATTTTTTATATACAGCATTTAAATATTGTCCTCTAAGCTCATTTTCCCAATCAACTTCTAAGAAATACTTCTTTAGGTCTTGATAATTTCCCTTTTTATAGTTTAGGCTCTTTTTGTAACTATCATTGCTGTTTACTATGTCATATGCTATCCTGAAGTTATAATTTAGTACTGCATGATCGCTTTTCCCGAGTGGAGGGTGATATATTAAACTGTCAATATCATTTTCTGGCCTTGTAAATATTAGATCTAGCACTGAAGGTACATCAAGTCCTCTTTTTCTGGTGGTTTCCCTAACATGTTGCGTTAAGAAAAACTCTTGTACGAGATCCAGGAGCTTTTGGTCCCAACAGCTTTCTTGGCTATTTATATCTAGAGTATTCCAATTTATATTTGTATTGAAGTCCCCAGTTAGTATAATTCTTTCCGATTTCTCTTCCATTTTATGTAGCAATGATCTTACACTCTGAATTGTACCCTCTGCCAGGTCCTCATATTCGTCTCTTTCCCATGTGTTTGACCTGGGTGGCATGTACAAATTGGCTACAATTACTTTACCTTCAGATGTGTCGATCTCTACTGCAATCAGTTCTATCTGTGATGGTATATCTAGTTTTATTTCATTGACTTTTAGATTATTCTTAGTTAATATTATAATTTGTTTATCTCTACTGAATCTCTGACTAACTTTGGATTGTTTTGGATTATTCTTTTCACCTCCTTTTTAATGTATTTTTCCTCCACCCTTGTTTCTAAGTCTTTCTTTACTTTCACCATTTCAGCATACGTGGTTTCTACATCATTTTTGTAGCTTTGCACAGCTTCATTCACTTGTGTTATCTTCTCCTCAATATCACTGCTCTGGTCAATAAGACTGCTAACTTGCCTAATTGTCTGTGTGTGTGTGTGTGTGTGTGTGTGTGTGTGTGTGTGTGTGTGTGTGTGTGTGTGTGTGCTGCAGTGTGCAATGTTTTTTTTGTCTTGAAATGTATTGTAATGCTTGCTATTGTGTTGCTAGTGTGGTGTGTTTTGTTGTAAAGACCTGAGTGCTATTCTTCACAGTAGTAGTAGTAGTTGTTCCCTAGGCAGTCTGGCCGAACAGCCCTGAGTCCCTTAGGAAGCCCGTGGCCGAGACCGGGCTTTCCCAGAGCTCTCAAAGAGTGTATGTTGTGTTGTTGACGTAGGTGATTGTGTGTAATGCAGTCTTCCATAATGTGCTTAATAGTAAGGGGTGCTGTGTTGCATCCTGGACAGGTGTCAGCAACGGAGGCATCCAGCCTCTTCTGGTAGCTTAAGAGGGCTGGATGGTGCTCACATCTCAGCCTGGCCAGTTGAAACCTGTCCTCACGAGGGAGATAGGATTCAGAAGGGTGAATGTCAGGAGGCCGTGCATGCAGCAGTGTGTTGTTTTTAAGTGACTGAATGGAGCGGCGTGTGATCTGAGTGTGGATATGCATCTGGAAACTTGTCTGAGGTGGGGGAGGGGGAAGATATGACAGTATTTGTGTATGGTATCATGTGCTGGGTGTTGTTTTGATGTTCCTTGGTGTGGGTGGATGTGCTGCCATGTAATATAGTGGATGTTGTGGGTTTGTGGAGGCTGCAGCAAGAAACTGGGTGCCTCTCATGTCTAGGTGATCCTTGACTTTGAGGAGTTTGGTTTCTTGATGTAGGTGGTCTGTAGGTGTAGTAGCTGTGCAGCCTGTGATTATTTTTAGGGCATTGTTCTGTATGGTCTGTAGAGTGTTGTAGTGTGTTTTGGTGAGGTTAGGAGCCCAGGCAGGGCTTGCATAATTCATCACTGAAAATATGTATTGTTTGTAAGCTGTGGTGGTGGTTTCTTTGTTGTGTTCAAATGTTGTATGGGCAAGTGACCTCAAGGCATTAAGTCCTGGTGTTATTTTATTTTTAATATTTGTGATGTGTTGTTTAAATGACATTGATGTACTGTATGTTACACCAAGGATTTTGTGTGTGTGTGTGTGTGTGTGTGTGTGTGTGTGTGTGTGTGTGTGTGTGGTAAGGGAGTTTTGTTTGTGGCAAGGTGTGGGATGTGACTGTGTTCTGCTGTCCAGTTTGTGAGAAGGGTCACTGTAGATTTGGCTGGAGCTATTTTGAGCCTGTTTGTGGTGAACCATTGGTGTAGTGTGTTGAGGTAAGGTTGGATGATGTGTTCAGCTGTGTTTGCGTTTTGGTGCATGCATGTAAGTGTTAAATCATCTGCATAGTAAGCTATGTGTATCTGTGGTGTGTGGGGGGGGTGTATGTCGTGCATGTATAGGTTAAAGAGTGTAGGGGACAAAACAGATCCTTGGAGGACGCCGTTTGTGAAGTTTCTGATGTTGGAAGACTGACCGGCAAATGTTACATGTGCACATCTGCCTCTTAAGTAGTTTGCCAGCCATCTTTTTGTGTTGTGCATGTTTGTGATGAGTATTTTGTTTGTGAGGTTGTGGCGGGGGATGGCATCAAAAACTTTGCTGATGTCTAGTGTGATTAGGAGTGTTCTGTGTGGTGGCCTAACCGAATTCATGCCATCGAAGACTCTCTGTGTAAGGTCTGTAAGAAGGGTGTTTGTGGAGTGTAGTGGCCTAAAGCCATGTTGTGATTGGGCTAGGGGAATGTGAGGTGTGACTAGTTGTAGTATCAGTCGTTCAGTGACTTTAGAGGGGGTGCACAGGAGTGTGATGGGGCGGTGTGAGAAAGGTAACGTGGAGTCTTTGTTGGGTTCAGGGATAGTGATGATATTGCCATGCTTCCAGATGTTGGGTATTATGTTGTGTGAGTAGCTGTAGTTTGATATGTTGGTGAGTGCTTGTATACCTTGTGGTCCAAGGGGATTAACCCCTACACCGCAGGCATGTTTACCAATGTTTTGCGTGTCCCTCAGGGTTATTCGGGCTCCGACAGACTCTCAAAAAATATTTGCCAAAAATCAGCTATTAGTCCTAGAATATTAAAATTAAATATGCTTATGGAACATACCTTCAGCTTTCTCCTGGAATGTTTGTTGAGCCTTCGTCTGTTACCGTAGGACTTGTGGAGACCTCTGAATTTGGGTAACGAAGTCTCCACTTTACACTTCCCGACAACCCGTAATATGATTACCACAGCCAGATATTAACACTATAAATACTACTCTATGATTTTCAAGTAGTTTGGGATCCATACTCCAAAAAAAACCACTGTGAAAGCAATGGAAATTACGAGCGCGTCTGACCGTCGCACTTGCGCTAGTTCACTCTTGGTACTCTGTCATTTATTATTATTGGTACTCTGTCATTTATTATTCATAAAACCCCTCACACTTTATATTTCTATTACTATATCACACTTACATATATCTGGAGTCTTTCTCCATAAGTTTCCTTCAGTAGTATTAGTTTATTGTCACTGAAGTCATTCAATTTTTCATTCAGTAAATTACGTAGAGAGCCACGGATTCACTTTCACTGTTATAACATAAAGTATTTGTACTCATATTCTTATATTACTAATTACTTACATTATTATTTACATTTTCTATTGTATTTTCAATATTTCCCCTTCTATTTTACTTACACTATGTTATTCACTGTCACTTTCAGTAAGATAAAACTATAATACACTGTTCAGTCATATGTACTGAACATCCATTGCTTTCACTTGCTATTTACACATTATTTCCACATTATTTACACATTATTTCCACATTATTCTCCTTTCCCACTTGCACTGTTAGAACTGCTTCTGGCTGTGGTAATCAAAGAAGCAGGTAACAAAGAGGGGAACCTGACACTCAGCGCACTGCCAAGAGGTGCGTTTGTGCTCAGGTGTGCGGCAGGTGGTATGTGCACACACCTGACACCTGCGGATCGCAGCCTTCCTTTTCCCTGTGGCAGGCATTAGCTCCAGTCTGTGCCGATCCATATACGCCCTCTGCTCAAGTCGGTCGGGAAGTGTTACTAGATGGCGCCTTGGAGTTGCTGCTGTCACCCTACCATATCTTTCCAGCAGCTGCTGGACACAAGTCCTGGCGAACAACCTCAGGGAGAAGGACTTGGGTGGCTTGACCTTCATCTTGTACAGGATGAAGGTGCTCAGCATCGTCATATCTATGAGATGCAGAAAAACTTTCCTGTACCACCTAGTATTTTTCCTGAGACAGTCGATCTTACCAATCATCGTGTCGGATTTGTCCACCAGCCGCATGTTGATATTGTAGTCCAACACAGCATCAGGTTTCATCACAGGTTCGTCTGTCCTACGGTCGACCTTCCCACTGTCTGTCATCTCCCCCTTATGTTCGGTGGTGAGCATGTGCACGACCCTCTTGTCATGCCACCGTATTGCCAGCATCTTCTCAGACTTGCGTAGGTGCACGTCTCCTCGCTGTGAGGTTCCTGCCTCTGGGAATTTAGGGAAGTGGGCACGATCACTTTTGACAGTGCCGCAGGAGCCAATGCCATGCTCAGAAAGGTATTTGGCAAGTTTCGGTGCTGTATAGTAGTTGTCTGTATACAGCACATGATTCCCACCAAAATACTTTTCAAGGAGCACTTTCACTACACAGCCTGAGAAGCCAAGGGGGTGTGTTTTATCCAGATCGACAGTGCTGGCTGAATAAATGACGAAGTCAAGGATGTACCCCGTCTTACAGTCACACAGTACAAAGAACTTAATTCCAAAGCGATGGCGTTTGCTTGGAATGTACTGAACAAACCGAAGACGTCCTTTGAACAAAACCAAGGATTCGTCAATGACAACCTTCTGAAAGGGGTGGAAGAATGACAAACTTATCCTTCATTCGGCTCAGAATCTCCTGGATCTTCCAGAGTGGGTCGGTTTGGGAAGGTACATCGTTGTCGGCAAAGTGCAGGTTTCCCATGATGTTCCGGAAGCGATCTCTGGCCATGTACTTATTGAAGGTGGGTGAGGGTAGTAAGGGGTCCATGGACCAGTATTCTTCCAACTCATGCTTCTTGGAGTGTGGTATGAGAAGCATGAGGGCAAAGAACACATACAGCTCCTGCACTCCCAGCATGGATCACTGTTGCATCTTGGCTGCACCTGTACCACTTCAAGGACGTTGTGATTCATACCTGTTGGTCTCATCACATATGTGCTGCATTACTTTGTCATCTAGGAAGGCCAAAAGGTAGTCCACACACTCAGCATTATCGTCAATAGTGAAGGCAGGCTGAACTCCTGAGGAGCTCTCATCAAATACTAAATGTTCAGGCACAAAATCGGACCCTTCTGTCCACGCGAAGGCGTCCAGGATTCCCTGTCGTGGCGGTGTAGGGTGGGTGGTGGTGGTGGGTGGCTGTGAGGAAGATTTACCCCGTTCAAGGTCACTCACACTGACCCTGAGTTGCCGTACAGCACTTGCAGCCCTTACTCTACTACCAACTCTACTTTTACCAGTCCGGGATTTACCTCTTCCTCTATGGCCTGCCTTCACTGCTGATGCTGGTGGTGACTCTGACGACGAAGACTCCGGAGATAACTCAGCAGACGAAGAGGAAGAAATGAGTGAAGTGGGGCTTGGGGAATGGGGAGGTGAATCAACTCGGGACTCATGGCGGGCTGGGTCATGCGGGGGCATTGTTCTGGGGCTAACACGCCGCCTTTTGACTCCCTTCCCAAATTCCTTCCCTTGCTGCACTAACGGCTCCTTTCCCTTGGAGCTAGGGATAATTTCTGACACTGAAGCACTCATACTAGCACTTTTTGGCATGATTACCTCACCCGGCTCATCACACGATTCACCCGAATCGTCAAAATCACTATCCATCATCACCATGGACAATTCTGCTAGTTCACATGCCACTGCAGAGTCACTAAGTCCTTTCCTGCTTCCCTCACGACTTTTTATGGGGGTTGAGGTCACAGGGCCCTTTGCAATGGGCGCAGAAGCGGCAGAAATGGCGGGGCGCGAGTGCGACATGGTTTGACCACAGCAGAGGACAAGGAACTAAATGCTGTGGCTTATCTGAGAAGGCAAGGGTTCACAATGACACTGAGGCTGACAGCTGCTAACTTACATGCTAATTTTTTATGGTAGAAAATCTCGGCAATACTTAAAGAAATAGGTAGTTCCAGGCGAATGTAAATGTCACTTAGGTTTCTCCCTTCCTTTCTGATATATATTTTTATTACAGACATCGATTACAAGGCATAATTCAAAGGGGAAATTACCGTGGTAATGTAGTGAATGAATGCACGTGAGGTGTTGTCAGGTGATAATTAGCCAGTTCCTGGTGTATAACACTATCACTTACCTTATTTATTTTTTTGGTATATATTATTTTGTATAAGTATAGGGCATAGGGCTTATTTCAATGGATGAAATCTGTGGAAAAATCCGGGGGAAATTTGCATAGTGCAGCGCGGCATGGGAGGTGAGAGGACAGGGTAATGGAGGGCAGGTAGGGAGGGGAGTCAGGAAGGGGGGAAAATCGCTAAAATGTCAACAATGGATGGGAGTACAGATGAGATTTGGAGTGCTGACTAGTGTTGGACATTGGCAGTACTGATAGATGATACAAGCCACCACTTGAGAGCCCGGGATAATTCAAAATAACACAGAATCACAAAAGTGATGCCCCGCTGTATGATCCATTGTGGCCAAGCGTCTCAAAAGCGATGCCCTGCGGTTAAGGGGTTAAGGTGAATGTTGCTTATGTTGTCTGGTCCACAGGCAGATGAGTGCTTGAGGTTGTTAATGATGTGCTTCATCTGGTTGTAAGTGGGGAACTGTCTCTTACGTCGGATGATACGTCGGTCTTCGGGATGGGGGTTTAGATGGCTGACTTGTGAAAAGTAATTGATGAGAGTGTTTGCTTGTTGTTTGTTTGAGGGAATGGTGTCTGTTGCTGTGATGGCAGCGTGTGATTGTGTGGTTTGCTGTTGGAAAGTGTGATGCTGTTTAGTGTTTTGTAGAGTTTGCTGATGTTTGTTTTGTGGTCAAGTGTTTGGAGGTAATTTTTCCAGTTTAGTGTTTGCTGTTCTGATATTTTATTGTTTATTTGTGTGTTGAGTTCTTGTATTTGTTGTGCAGTGTCTTGTGTATGGGGTGTTGACGAGTGTCGTAGTGTGTCCCGCTGTCTGATGAGGCCTTGAATTTCTGGTGTGAAGTTGGGGTTGTGTCTCTTTCTGTTGCACCTAGGGATGTGTCTTTCGTTTACGTTTTGTATAATTGTATTGAAAGTGTGCACAGCGGTGTTGATGTTTGTGATGGGTGTACTGTTTAGTGTTTCGAAATGTTGTTCTGTTTCAGTTGTGAAGGCCTCCCAGTTGGCTCTCTTATAAATAGTGTATGTGTGTTTGTGGCCAGCTTGGGTGACTCTGGTTTTGGTAGTGATGATGATTGGGAGGTGATCAGAACCAGGGGTTTTGACCACACACCAGGATGTAGTGGAGGCGAGGTTTGGGGAGCAGAAGGTGATGTCTGGGGATGATGGGAGGAAGAGAGCTTGGTGTGGGATATGGGTATGTTGGTCTAGATTGTTCTATATGAAAAGATGATCTGTCTGGGTTTGTAGTACCAGCCCTCTGTCTGTGACAGGGTTGTTGACATGCCAGGCCGACGACTTGGCGTTGAAATCACCACCCATGATGATGTTGGATATGTTAGTGATGTGGTGTATTTGTGGAGAGTAATTGTGTGGTGCTGTGGGGGACGACTGGGGCGGAATGTGTGTGTTAGCGATTGTTATGTGTGATTTGTTACCAGTGCGTATTTTAATTGATTGTATTTCTGTTGTGGTGTCATGTGGGGGGAGAAGTGACTTTGTGTGCACTGGTATCTGCAAAGTTGATGGATTTGTGTACCAGGGTGACGAGTCCACCGCCATTTGCCATTGGCCCGGTCTTGTCGAATGGTGGTGAAGTTATGAAATGTCGGTGTTTTCTGTGCTCTGTGTAGTTTTGCTTCTTGTAAGATGGCAATGTGTATGTTATGTTGTTTGATGAATTGTGTGAGTTCTTGTTTTTTGGTGTTTATGCCATCTATGTTTAACTGAAGGATGTTTATGTTGTGTGTGCGATGTGTGTTGGCTGCTGCAGCACGGGGGGGAAGTGGTCTGGGTGGAGGGGAAGGGGTGGGGGGAGGTTGTGATGGGGGTAAGGGCTGAGGTGGATTAGGATGGGTTGGAATGGGAGGAATTGGGGGACTGGTTGGTGTGGGAAGGATCGATGGGCTTGGCTGTGGAGGTGTGAAGGAAGTAGGAGTAGGAATGGTGGGGGGGTTAGTGGGTGGTGTGAAGGAGCATGAGGAGCAGGTCCAGGTTTTTGTGTAATGTTTTCTGGATGCAAGTGTTGTGCAGGTGTAATGGGTCCAGTTCTTGCAGGAATTGCACTGAACTGAACACTTTGTCTGTCGGCTCAACGGGATAGGTTTTGAGCATGTTGGACATATGTATTTGTTGGTGGGTCCTGGGTTGCTCTCAATGTCCCCGGCTAGAAGAAGTCGTCGAGAAATGACAGCCGGGGAGTCATCATACCGTGGTGTAGAAATTTTTTTGTAGCGTGGTGTTATATAATATACTGTAGTGTGGCTTGGTGTAGTGCATTGTTGAGTGTTGTATGTGTTGATATGTGGTAATGAACTCTTGGTGTAATATGTTACTTTTATGCCGAGAAAAGACCCTTCCAAAAACGTCAAACAGAATAAAGCTAAATACAAATTGTGTCAAATAATCTAAAGATACGTGAACATAATTCTGACACAGTCAAGAATTAGACTAACATAATTTGAATTGGTGAGTGATGAACAGGGTGGTTTTACGCAGTGGTAGAGGATCTGTTGATTAATTCGGTTTGGGCGATGATGAAAACAGTGGATAAAGCATGTGAGAAGAAATGGGAAATACTTATGGAACTTATGGTACAGAATGAGGGAGCGCAGGATAAACAGAGTGGAAATATGGAACAGATGGTTCAGAACAGGGGACAGCATGTCAAAAAGAGTGGAAACATGGAAGGAGGTATGTACTGTATTTATGAATGAATGGGATGGATGGTTTAGAATAAGAGAAAGCAGGTTAAACAGAGTATATATTGTGGAATGAAAACTGCTCGATTTTATCCAATTTCAGAAAGGCCTTTAATTGAGGAAGTTAATGAGGGCTATATCTAACTCTTCTAACTCGAGGAGCTTTTCTGTGATAGAATTAAACAGACTGGAGTGGCGTGGATAAAATATGGATGACGTCACTGAACTGATGGGATTAAAAGTTATTTACATGGCAGCGAGGCATATGTAAATATTATTTTAGGTATGTACCTTACATGAATACCTGTAACATATGCTACTGAGAACAGGTATTTTTAAACATACATTTCTTGCTACAGAATCTTGCCGTACTGGTGGTGGTGTGGTGTTGATGGCAGTCGCTTTGGGAGGATTTTGGCTTGGCCTGTGGGTGTCCTGCCTCATGGTCCACGCCCGCCTGCCCCGATGCTGTGGTATGGTGTTCACTTGTAATTAATTATGCTCAGTACCATCACACATCAGATGTAGTTTTATATGCAAAAATTGTGTCACAGCGCCTTGGAGTATTAATAAGGAATAATAATATCCATATCGAGGGAGTCAAGGGCTTGCCATAGCAGTTTTATCCAAATACAGGAAAAATTCTTCCGCTCTTTTAAAGCTTTGAACGAGGTCACCATAAAGGTGGAAATGACACTATTGTTAGAGCACACCAAAATACAATAACACGAAAAAGTAGACAACGTATTACACGAATTTAACTACCTAAGTATGCAGAACATTTACCATCCCTCGAGCACAAAAGTGAGGGTCAGTTCAAAATTGTAAATGATAGGAACAATTTAATATGCCTGGTTTTCTGTAACGATGTGAAAAATATTTATCTCGGGTTATGGTGTGTGACAATATGTAGAATGCAACTCATTTTCAAATACATAATAATTGCTCTTAAAGACTGATGTATGTCAAGTTAGTGCTTTCCTTGTACTGTTAGTTTTGGTAAGCATCGAAATAAATTTTCCCATAAAACGGAGGAGGTTATATGGATTAAAAAAAAAAAAAAATGAACAGACATATACAAACACTGGGAAACTATCAGAGTTCCACTGAAATGAACTAGCATCTGTTCACCCATCTTTAAGTTTAAACTTCAAAAAATCATGGCACGACCTTACAGCCTAAACGAATCACACATATTTGAGCTTCGTAATGCTATGTACAGTAGGTAATGAAGAGTGGTACGCACTTCACCCACTCTGCCGGCCGAAGTTTCGTGTGTTGCGGGGACGGCTCCTTCGGTGTTATCATTGTCTATACTGCATAATTTATTCATTCCCTGCTCCCACTGTTATACCCATGCCCACACCAGCAAACTGAGCCGTCCATGCAGTACATAAGGTACATCCAGATGAGTTCTACTGGAGCGCTATTTACGAATCGTCCCAGGCAAGCTATTCAATTTCGTGATATTCTTTTGTTCTGGTACCGGAAAGGGACGCCTTCACGTGGTGGCACCGATATAACTGAGCAACCCCTCCTGTCAGGTTGTATTAACGTTACTCATCCCTCACTATCCCCTGAGAGGAGGAGGTGAACTGCAGGAGGAGGACAACTTAAGCCTGCATTCCTCTGGGTCACGTCTCACATGAATCTGGGGCTGGAACTACTATACTGCCACTACTGCCATTACTTCTTCAACAACAACAACAACAAAAACTACTACTACTACTACTACTAATACTGCTGCTACTTCTTCTTCTGCTACTACTACCACTATTACAACAACAACTACAACAACACCAGTTACTACTATCACTACTGGTACTACTACTACAACTACTAGTATTACTATTGCGTTTATTCCAGACCTGAGCCAATCTGCGGGTGACCTCCATGCAGCACTGGACGCCATGTTGGCCACACAGTCATGCAGTCGCTCCTCCGTGTTTGTGCTGACAGATGGCTCGTACTGGACCTCCCTCGTGTCCAAGGTTAGTATTATCTACTATTCCCTCATTTTTTTATATGCTGGAATCTGGACATGGCCTTAGCTTTCCGTTCCCTAAGTCCCAGCAGTCGTCCGATGTACCATACACCTCCACATGACACCACTTTGGCTCCAACACCCACCGTCCATACTGAACACAGCAGGGTTTAAAAAAAATTGTGCTGTGATCACAAATTGTGCAGTGATCAGTCTGATTTCTGCATTGATTAATCTGATTTTGCGTAGTGAAGAAATTGATTATGTGCAGTCAAAAATACTTGTTGGGTAAATGGAAAACGTTTGGCAATATACTCTACTCAGAATTTCCATAGTAGTCTCATAAATAATTTACAAAGAGATAGCAAGAAGTTAAGTGTTATTATTTAAGCTTTTTTATTTTATAAAATATATAAGCATTCCTAAGTTTCGTTCTTCATTATAATTTTTTTCTGGCGATTTTGGAAATCTCATGACAGGCAATGGGGTCTGGGAGTCTCACAGACCAGTGTATCTAGCAGTCTTGCTGCGCCTGATTTTGTATCCTAAAAAACAACAAGGATTTTGGGGAAATGTACTGTACGAGTATATATTGTAAATCCTACACATTCACTTTGCTGCTCTTTCTCACCCAGTACCCTAACTTTACTTTCTCTGTTCTACTTGGGTAAGAGTGAGAGCAGGATTTATGTTTGAGTTGTGATTTTTTTTTCTTTGGTAAAATAATGTTAACTGTAGTTTTTCCATTGGTTAAACCAGGAAGTTTTAGGAACTGTGTTCATTTTCCGTGTTTTCGAACCATTTCTCAAATTATTTACTTGTACATTTTTCCACATTCATTAGCCTCCATTTATTTCATAATTAAGTTTATGGAGATGTGTAAGAATAGTTTTTTTTGTTCTAGGTATCCTTAGTTAATTTCTTACTTATATTTAATCTTATTACCAAACATATTTGGTATGTGAATTCAAAATTGTATTACTGGGAAATATTAACTTAATATATATATAGATAGATAGATAGACAGATAGATAGATAGATATAGATATAGATATATATTGTTATGAGATGGGAGTAGGCAACACAAGATAAGTAAATCTGACTGCGGAAAAACAGAAAAACAAAGTGAAAAGGGAACTGAATAAATAGTTAAGTCATGAAAAACACAAAAAAAAAACTAACTCCAATCTTGCAACACAGATCCGAAAGTAAATAAAATTAGCTGACGTATGCAATAAAACACATTGAAAAATACCCAATATAATACCACACATACAATGAGAATACCTAATATAATACCAGCTAATAATATTTACAATATTTACAATGAGACAATGAAACACAAAAGAATGAGAAAAACAATCCACCTGACAATACCCTGAATAATTACACTAAAGTCTGGGAACAAACTTGCCAGACAAAAGAAACAAAACCATACAAAAAGAGATAACTAAACTGCACTCATTTCCCCAAAATAATAATAATAATACAGTAATAATAATACTTGCGATTGGATGCTAATATGAAGTGAGAAGATGTTCAGAAATATATAAAACAAATACTGCTTCTCCTCCCTCTCTGATCTCCGGTCCAAACACTCCTTCTCCCGACGTCAATCTCACAAAAACTCTGTCTTCATTCAAAATTCTCTGCCTTATATGCACTCCGGCTGCATGCATGCATCAACACGCAGCTGGAGGCCAGATGAGAAATATACAGAAAAGAGTTAGGCAAATAAATTAATCTCTCCCCCATGCTCCAAACGTTTTAAATTAATATCGTTGGTGAATACAAATCTTTATGTCGCCAGTTTAAGCTCCACCAAAAGTCACTGATATTAAAAACAATTTTAGTCACACCTGCATCAAGAGAGCAGACAGAATTAACTAAGACTTTATAAATGTGTACGCATTAAACAGGCAGCAACATGTAGTGAGTGCATGTGTGTAGATGCTGGCATACACTGCATCAACCCACACATACACACACCCAGCGACATGCATACACCATACATACATGCACAATATACACAAAAAATATATATACATTCTTACACACGTAACACGCCCACACCTAAGAAAGAATTTTCCTTTCAGAAAAATTGTTCTTAAGAACTTGACAAACAATCAGCAGTGACATTGTCAACACCCTTAATATGTCTAACATCCAAATGAAACTACTGAAGAAACAAACTCCCGTGTGTCGATCACTGATTCTTCATCTTCAAATTATTCAGAAATTTGAGTGGGTGATGATCAATATATACAATGACAGTAGGTCCAAATGCAGGGATATACACAGGAAAGTGCTGCAAGGCGAAGATCAGGGCTAATAGTTCCTTTTTGATAGCCGAATAATTACGCTAAGAAACAGAAAACTTCTTACTGAAATAATAACAAACTGGATGTTCTACGCCATGATCATCTTCCTGCATTAACACAGCTCCTGCACCCACATTACTAGCATCTACAGCAAGTTTAAATGTCTTATTAGATTTTGGTACAGCCATAATTGGATAATTACATAAGACCTCCTTGGCTGCATCAGAACTATTCTGACACACATCAGTCCAGACATACTGTATTTTCTATCTTTCTTAAGCAATTCAGTGAGAGGGGCCACTATTGGTAGTAACCAAAACTGATGAGGAACCTCCGAAGCTGGCGCCAGCTTTGTAGTGCCTGAAAATTCTTTATTGCCTCCACCTTATAGTCAAGCAGGGGGGGGGGGGTACACAACCATGACCAACCACATAACCAAGGTATTGAATTTGTGCACAAACAAACTCGCACTTCTTTAACCCATACCATCCCAGGCATATTTGCAATTTTATACCCACCTAATCCCGGACCAAAAACGAAAAATAAATTTATTACATAAAACAATCCAAAAGGACATATAAGTCAAGGAAAAGCCAAAAAAAGTACTCCTTATAGGAGAAATAGAAGCAGTGGCTGTTCGTCGTGTTTTTAGCCCAGTTTCCCAAGCCGTGAGCAACGTTTTCCCACCCAGTTGGGCGGGATGAGAGAGAACGGGAGGAGGAGAATGGGGGATTCCCCTTTCTCACTGTCCTCCACTGGCTCATATTCCTCCCCAGAATCGGCATCCAGGTCTTCCTCTTCTGAAGAATCACTAAATGAAGGGAAAGAAGGGTCCATGTGACAATTTCAACAGCCTCCTCCAGCCCAATGAGGGGGGAAAATGGCATGATTTTCGCAACATTCTGATCCTATGACGGACAGTGACACGCTGATGTTACCCACCCACGCAGAACCTAACTCAGTACTACAACTGCTTGGACACAGTGTTGCCAACACATTAAGCTACTTGTTAGCAAAAAATTTGCTAGATTAAAGTAGTTTGAGACATGCTACAGCTCTCGAATTTTACTGTCGGCACCAACACTTCACTGGGATTAATCAAGATGTTTTCTACTGTCGGCACCATGCCGACGGCGGGATTGTATGGGTTAAATTTACTACAAGGTGAGCCTCAGAAAGCCTGGATATCAAAACACCTAGTTCTCTTAACTGGCTTTCCCAATCATTGGTAAAGACTACTACATCATTCAGGTATACCACACAATGCTTCATACCACTGACAACCATGTTCATTAACCCACCGCTCGCCAGTGCCGTTTTAAAATGATCTGACAATTCCGCGGCCAGTGCCAGTGCCGTTTTAAAACGGTGTAAAATAAAAAACTTCACTGTGACCGCATTTTTCAAGATTTGTGGGTAAAAATTGGCAGGCATGTAAGGTAACTGGTCCTCTACCATCCCCCAGGCTGTCAAGGCCATGCACTCACTCACTCCCCCCTCACGCTCGCTCTGCCTCACTCTGCCTGTGTGCCTCACCCAGTGCTATATGTAGTGAATGTACTTTGTAAATATTTTCATGTAAGTGTAAGTTGTAAATATTTTCTTGTAAGTGTAAGGACTATATAGTGAAGTCAAGTTGTAAATACCTTCTTGTAAGTGCCAGGACTGTATGTAATGAAGTCAGGTTGTACCTATCTTCAAGTAAGTGTAAGATAATGCATTCACAGTGAGAAAGACACACAAATTGTGATAGATACTGAAGTAATAAGTAATCAGAAAAGTGTACTGAACATTGCTATACCTTATCAGCATCAATACCTGAGTATACCTTACATAGTAAGCGGCTTTCTGTCACGTACGTGGTGAGCGTGAGAGAGCGGCTATACCTGTTCATGAGTATGCAGGACTAAATAGAACTAATTTCTGAGCCTTGGTGAGCATTTTAATCACGTAATTCGTTGTAACCACATCAAAATCTATCATTTCAGCCAAAAAAAAAAAAAGGTCAAAAAATTTTTCCACATCAAAACCTATCATTTTAGCCAAAAAAAAAAAGGTCGAAAAATGGCCGGCACTGGGGTGACCCACAGGGGTAAAAACAGCTGGCACACAGTGGGTTAATACTGGAATGTTGTTGTGGCATTTTTCATCCATACAGCATCACATTACCCTGATGTCCTTGTCCGTCGGCCACAAAATACAAGACTTCCATAGCCCACTCGGTCAAAAGCACTTGCTAGAAACCTTTCTTGAGATCTAAGTACTAGACAAGCTGATGCGATCGATGCAGTCCTCAAGCTGGGGCAGTGGGTATATATCAGTCTTGGTTAGCGTATTCACCCCGTCTGTAGTCTATGCAAAATCTTGCGGTGCCATCTGGTTTAGGGTGCAAAGTCATGGGGGAACTCCAGGGACTAACACAGGGGGAGATAAGCCTGAGGTCCAACATATAATTGAGCTGCTGATGCAACATGCCAACACGCTGAGGACTGACTTGATACGGGGGCAACTTCACAGGAATGGTGTCACCCACATCCACATCGTGCTGAATCCAATCAGTCTTCCCAGAGGTACTGCTGAATACTTCCTTGTAAACTGACAAGAGGACAACCGACTGAGATGCTTCATCCCAAGGCAGATGTGCTAGCTTGGAGTTGAGAGAGGACTCTGCCTCATCATTCTTCACCCAGCTACAATCTGGAAACTCGCAGTCCATCTCAAACAAGCCGCTATCAACACCCTCCTCAGCAGCAGCAGCAGTGGCAGAGACAAGGTGTATGGGAGCTGGAGAATCTGGTGCACGATGGTATGGCTGCAACATGTTCACATGGCACAATTGGTGCTTCTTCCTTCTGTCGGGGGTCTCCACCAGGTAGTCAGTGTCTCCAATACGCCACACTACAGGGTAAGGACCATTAAACTTAGCGGCTAGCAGCCAACCCAGCAGTGGCAGCAACACCAAAGCCTCATTGCCAACCTTAAACTCCCTCAGCCTGGCCTTTCATTCATACCACCTTCATGTTTTCCTGAGCCTGCTTGAGATTTTCCAGGCCAGCTCTAGAGCCTCACTCATACAGGTCTTGAAGTCCTGCACATAATGGAGTAAACTCTTGCTCTCGGCAAGGATTCTGCTCCAAGTCTAAGCTCAGGGGATCCCAAACTCGATGGGCAAAAACAAGCTCATTAGGAAAGAAACCCAAACTCTCCTGGGGTATTTCCCTTGTATTGAACAGGAAGAACGGCACACCACGGTCTCAGTCCTTAGAGTGCTCCAGACAGTACTTGCGGAGCATATTCTTGAGCATCTGGTGGTAACGCTCCAAGGCACCTTGCGTCTCCGGATGATAGGCACTGCTCTTGACGTGTGTGATGCCAAGTTGAGCTAATGACTGCTGGAAGATGCTGGAAAGGAAATTAGACCCTCTAACTAACTGAACCTCCCGGGGCAAACAAAACTTTGTGAAGAAATCTAGCAAAACTCTAACCACTGCCTTAGCTTTGATAGAACATAGAGGTATCGCCTCAGGGTACCTCGTGGAGAGGTCATTGATAGTGAGCGGATAGGAGTTTCCACTAGAGGTTGGGGACGAGGGTCCCACCATATCAATAATTCACCTGGAAAAAAGGGGATCAATGGCAGGAGTGGGAACAAGAGGGGCCTTAGGGACAGACTGATTCGGCCTACCCACTGCTTGACAGGTATGACAATGTTTGACAAACTTAGCCACATCCGCTGCCATGCTGGGCCAGTAGAATTCCACATGCAGCCTTTCCATGGTCTTCGTTACACCCATATGACCTGCAAATGGAGTACAGTAGAATGGGCCAGTTGAATTAACTCCTGCCTGCACACATTAGTTACTACGATCTAATGGTAGTCCCACATCCCACCTTCTACATATACATGTGGAGGTCTCCACCATCTCCACAAAATCTCATCTTTCACATAAATACATCCACCCTTCTCCTCAAAATCATCCACTGCACACAACTTCAGCCTCTGAATCTCCTGGTCTCCAGAAGGCAACTCCTTTAACTTCTCAATGTTCACCTCCTCCAACGGAAAAGGTGGAATATCTTCTAAAGAACCCATAAACGTATCCGTCAAAGATATCTCATTGTCTGATTGTTTTGTGTCCTCAGACGTAGGACTAATTGTTGCCTCTGGTACGATAATGTGGGGCACACTACATGCAACCTTCTCCTGTTGACTCCTCTCTGCACGTGACATGGACCTAGTCACTGCACAAACTGGGAATACCTCTGCATCATTGGGATCAAGTTGTGGAGGAACTTTGGGCACTGGCACCTCTTACAAAACTGGAGTGGTAATCTCCTCACCTCTCACTAGGTCATTACCAAGTATTAAATCAGCCCCACTCTCTGGTAAATAATCTACAACACCCAATCGTGTCGATCCATCAAACAACTGACATTTAACCTCATAAGAAACTAGCAGCACAGTCTTTGTACCTGTTACTCCCCTAATCAGAACAAACTCTCCTCCTGCAACATCAAGAACTTCATTATTTGGCCTTACCCACAAAGAAATTGAAGAACCAGTGTCATGAAGAATGCATACCGGATGCTGCACGCCATCCACCTTCACCGAACCAGAATACAGGTAGGGGACATATGAAGAACCAGGGGCAACACTGCTCCTCACCACCCATACCACACCTTCTGAAACAGTGGGCTCTGACATAACTGTGGCCTCCTTCTTCCCACCTTCTGGAACATCAATCCTAGAACGGGGTAATGATTGATTGATAGAATGCATGGCACCGCAACAACAAGGTCATATGGTGCCGTATAAGGAAAAATATAAGCAGTAGAAATATAAAAACATTAAAAAGTAAAACTCCATATTAAAAACTAGACATCAAAATAAAAACAGTGCAATATTAAAAGGTGAAGGAGGCCAACCTCCTTCAGAAATAAAAATACATCGTCCCCAGGGGTATCAGACTCTCCCTCAAGCATCAAAGAGAGACAGTAAACACCACCCTCCCCTCGGTGCCTCAATAGCAGCCTCCGACGTAAGTCGCCCAAACTAGGGCACTCATCCTGCAAATGCCTGACAGTAAGGGGAACCAAACAGTCATCACAGAATGGCTGCACATGAGGAACTCATGTGTGAGCTTGGTATGTCCAATGCGAAGGTGAGCCAGAACTGTTTCTAATTTATGAGGCATTGTAAAACAAACTCTCTGTGAGACGAACTTGGTAACTTCCTTTAGCTTGCTGACAGTAACGCTATCCCACCACAACTGCCAACAAACAAGAACAGCAGACAATACTGAAGCACGTAAATCAGTAGCAGGTAGAGGACAAGGAGCATGTACAGTTTGCAAAGCCACAGCCTTAGCTAGTGCATCTACCCTTTCATTACCTATGACACCAACATGTGCGGGAACCCAGCAGAAATCCACTCTCTTCCCCCAACGTCGAATGAGGAACAGCCACTCCAGAATAGCTAAAACTATAGGATGGGAGGAGTTAAAAGGGTCCAGGGCCAAAAGTGCCCCTTGAGAGTCGCTAAAAATAGTAAAATGATTGCCATGGTGAACAAACACCAACTTTCAGGGCTAAAACGATAGCTGATAACTCCGCAGTAAAAACTGAGGCAGCCAAAGAAGACTACCTCCATGGCTAAAACTGGGAAATACCACTCCAAAATCAACACCAGAGGCGGATTTAGAGCCATCAGTATACACAGGCACAGATCCACCATGACTAGAAGAATGTTCTGAAAATAACTGCAAAAGACACTGAGGAGTGACAGAATCCTTTGAGTGTGCAAAAAACCTAGAAGGGGGTAAAACAGAGTTTCCCTGACTAACAACTGGGGAACCATCTGAAGGGGTAACCATGGGAGCTCCATGAGAAACAGAGCTCACTGGCTTCACAACACTTGACTTTCTCCAGTATCTGTCTACAGTGTGACCTGGCTTCTTGCAATATGAGCAAGTAAATGGGCGGCCTGTAGGTTTTGGGGAAATGTGAGGTGTACCAGGTTTGGTTGTGGGGAAATTCGTGGAGTTGGGCTTCTGAGATGGTTGTTTGGGGAGCTGAGAGGGGTAACACTTCCGAGGAACACTCTTAGGAAGTTCCTTACCCTTATTCAAATTCTTAAACCATAAATAATCATCTACATAAACTGCAGCTCCAGCGGCATTCTTAACTTTCTTATCAGCAAGAATAAGTTCTAAAATCTGTATCAATCTTATCAAGGAAGTTCTCGAGGATAACAAGTTCCATAAGCATAAAATAAGATTCTGAGACATCCTCACTTCGCATCCATTGATTAAAAGCATCAGTCATCTGTCTACTGAAATCTACAAAAGTGTGATGAGGGCGCTTCTTACAATTCCTAAATTTCTGCCTGTAAGCTTCAGGTCTCATTTCATATGCACGCAGTATGGCTTTCTTTAGTACCTCGTAATCCTGTGATTCTTGGTGGCTAAGACTGTCATAGACCTTCAAGGCTTTACCTTTGATTACTCTCTGAACTAAAGATGACCAGCTGTCTCTGGGCCACTTGTTACCTGTAGCAATCTTCTCAAATCGGTCAAAGAACTCCAGGACTAAGCACTCATCGAATGGGGGAACTAATTTAGTGGGTTCAACTGCTCTAAATTCTGAAAAAGAATGGGGAAACTTGGTTGGGGGACTGGGACAATTCATAGGCATTTCATAGGCAAGGTTCATCTGCTGCAGTTTAGTATTCTCCTCCTCTTTCTTCTCCCTCTGAAGCTGTAGTTTAAGCTATAACATCCTATTCTCCTCCTCCATCTTCTCCCTCTGAAGCTGTAGTTGAAGCTGTAACGTCCTCTTCTCCTCCTTTCTCTTCTCCTTCTGAAGTTGTAGTTGAAGCTGTAACATCCTATACTCATGACTGCACTTAGTCTGACGTGCATCAATAAATTCTTTCTGGTGGATGACAGTGTCCTCAGCTAAACTATCATGGGATGAATGAACTGATCTACAAACTGATTCAAGGCCTGGCATGGATCCATGGACTCCGTATGAGTCTGTGCCAAACAGTCGGTGGCAGATTAAGTTAGTTAATGGGAAGGCATTACCTAACTCACTCTGAATTTCAAGAGCTAGGGCAACTGAGGTTAGCTCCTGCCTCTGCAACCTCCTAACTTTATCCTTCGTTGGTCCTGAGTTGATGAAGTCAACTGCATCTTGCTGACTCACAATATGTACGGGCACCACAGCAACATCACTAGTTCTACCCTCCATGATGACACACTACCACAATGACACAATAATAATCAAAATATCAGGGTATTATCCTGGTGAGGTTGCCAATTATATGTTGAGATGGGAATAGGCAACACAAGGTAACTAAACATGACTGCATAAAGCTGAGAAACACAAAGTGAAAAGGGAACTGAACAAATAGTTAAGTGATGAAAAACAATAAAAAAAATAAAATAACTCCAATCTCGCAACACAGGTCCGAAAGTAAATAAAATTAGCTGAAGTAAGCAAGGACAAAACAAACAATGAAAAATACCTAATATAATACAAGCTAATAATATTTACAATATTTACATTGAGACAATGGTGGAAGAGAGAGTTATATGTGGAAAGGAAGAGAGAGGTGAAAAGATTAGTAAGTGAGAAAAACAAGAGAGTGGATGAGGAATTTGGAAGGAATTTGAGCGTAAAGTGGAGGGACTGTAAGAAAATGTTCTGGAAAGAGGTGAAGAGAGTAAGACAGGGTGGAAGTGAAGTTAGCAGGGGAGTGAAAGATAAAAATGATAGATTACTAGTGGAGAAGGGAGAAAAAGTGAGCAGATGGAGAGAATACTTTAACCCCTACACCGCGGGCTTGTTTACCAATGACTTGCGTGTGCCGCGGGGTTAATTGGGCTCTGACAGACTCTCAAAAAATATTTGCCAAAAATCAGTTATTAGTCCTAGAATAATAAAATTACGTATGCTTATGGCACATACCTTCAGCTTTCTCCTGGAATGATTGTTGAGCCTTCGTCGGTTACCGTAGGACTTGTGGAGACCTCTGAAGTAGGGTAACGAAGTCTCCACTTTACACTTCCCGACAACCCGTAATATGATTACCACAGCCAGATACAAACACTATAAACACGATTCTACAATTTTCAAGTAGTTTGGGATCCATACTAAAAAAAAAAAAACACTGAAAGCAATGGAAATTACGAGCGCATCTGATCGTCGCACTGGCACTAGTTCGCTTTTGTTACTCTGTCATTTATTATTCATAAAACCCCTCACACTTTATGTTTCTATTACTTTATAACACTTATATATATCTACAGTCTTTATCCATATGTTTCTTTCAGTAGTATTAGTTTATTGTCACTGTAGGAATTCAATTTCTTTCAGTAAAATACGTAGCATTCACTTTCTCGTCCTGTATACTGGCATTGAGAGTGAATGTCACTATCATCTTCACTCTCATAACTCATAGCATTCAGACATGCTAGAGTGAAACTTTCACTTTCATTACTCCTAGGGTATATACTCGTATTCTTATAATACTACTCATTTACATTTTTATTTACGTTCTCTATTTTATTTACGTTATTTACATTTCTATTTTATTTACACTGTGTTGTGCACTGTCACTTGAAATAACTTATAAAACTATTTTCCATTGTTCACGTATATTTACATTCATTACTTTCACTTGCTGTTTACACATTATTTACACATTATTTACAATTCCACTTGCACTGTTTTACTCAATAGAAAGATCGTAGTCACTCTTTTATCAATTGTCAGCCCTTTACCTCTTTCCACACGAGGTTAAGTAGGGGGTAAAGGTCACAGAGCCATTTGCATGGGGGTGAAAAAAGGCCTTGAAGTCAGCAAGAAGAAACATACGTCCCCTCACTTCGGAAGATGAGAGTAAACTGATAACGCAGGGCCAGCCTGGAGGCCTGCTAGGGGTTATTCAGAGTTACCAATATTACTTCTTGAAACAGCTAAGTCTAGCACTGATATGATTGGCAGGAAATCTAGACAATACATTATAAATTTGGTAGTTCCAGGTGAATGTAAATATCACTTAGGCTTCTCCCTTCCCTCCTTACATGTATATTTATTACGAAAATAGATTAGAGGCCTACTTAGGAGATATATAATCAGAGCTACCAAAGTTAAATCTTGAAACAGCTTTGTGTAGCACTGATATGATTGGCAGGAAATCTAGACAATACATTATAAATTAGGTAGTTCCAGGTGAATGTAAATATCACTTAGGCTTCTCCCTTCCCTCCTTACATGTATATTTATTACGAAAATAGATTATACGGCATATTTCAAGGGGAAAAAAACAGCGAAAATTAGCGAACGAGTGCGCGTGAAGTGTTGTCAGGTGATAATTAGCCAATTCCAGGTGTATGGCACTCTCACTTACCTTATTTCTTTCTTGTGAGACGTGTGGGTGGTGGTGTAAGAAAAGGAAGTGAATGGTGGTGCGAGGAAGTAAGTATGGCTGTGGCTGAGAAGAGACGTGCATATGAAGTGTGGCTGCAGAGGAAGGATGAGATGTCATATGAAAGGTATAAGGAGAAGAGGAATAGAGTGAGAAAGGCTGTGCGTGATGCTAAAGTGGCAGCAGATGAGAGGTGGGGTAGGCGGCTGACAGAGATTTTCAGCAGAATAAGAAAATGTTTTGGAAGGAGGTGAAAAGGGTGCGAAAGGGAGAGTCTGGGAAGGAAGAACGAGTAAAATCAGAGGATGGAAGGATGTTAATTGAGATGGATGCAGTAAGGAAGAGATGGGCAGTGTATTTTGAAAGATTGTTAAATGTAGAGGAGGAAAGGGTGGCTGAGATTGTGGCGGATGGAAGGGTGCAAGGTATAAATGTGTTGGGAGAGTTGAATGATTCCTTGATCACGAAGGAGGAAGTGGAGAAGGCAGTAAAGGAGATGAAAACAGGGAAAGCTGCAGGTATGGATGGGTGTGCTGTGGAATGCCTGAAGGGTGGTGGAGTGACTATTGTTGACTGGTTAGTAAGATTGTTGAATGTGTGCTTTGAGAAAGGTATGGTGCCAATTGACTGGGCAAGTGCTTGTGTGGTCCCGTTGTATAAAGGCAAGGGTGATAAGTATGAATGTACTAGCTTTAGGGGTATAAGTCTGTTGAGTGTTGTAGGTAAGGTGTATGGTAGAGTGTTAATTATGAGAGTTAGAGAGGGTACAGAGGGAGTGATTAGTGATGAGCAGTGTGGCTTTAGGAGAGGGAGGGGATGCGTTGATCAGGTGTTTGCTGTGAGACAAGTGTGTGAAAAGTATTTAGCGAAAGGCAAGGATGTGTTTTGGGCATTTATGGATTTAGAGAAAGCGTATGATAGAATTGACAGGGAGGCTTTGTGAACTGTTTTAAGATTGTATGGACTTGATGATAGGTTACTAAAAGGGGTGAAAAGTTTTTATGTAAATAGTAGAGCGTGTGTAAGAGTGGGAAATGCTGTGAATGATTGGTTTCCCGTGAGAGTGGGGCTGCGACAGGGATGTGTGATGTCGCCTTGGTTGTTTAATATTTACATGGATGGTGTTGTAAGGGAGGTGAATGCAAGAGTTTTAGGTGGTCTGAGTCTGGTAAATGTTGATGGAGGAGAGTGGAATCTGAAGCAGCTGCTGTTTGCAGATGATACTGCACTGGTGACTGATTCAGAGGAGAGATTGAGACAGTTGGTAGAGGAGTTTGGAAGGGTGTGTGAAAGGAGGAAATTGAAAGTAAATGAGAATAAGAGTAAAGTGATGAAGTGTACGAGGTTGATAGATGGTAGGGGGATGAATATAGTTTTGAATGGTGAGTTGCTTGAGGAGGTAGATTGTTTTAAATATCTAGGGTCACATGTTGCTGTGGATGGAAGAATAGATGCAGAAGTGAAGTTTAGAATAAATGAAGTAGGAAAGGTGCTGGGAGGAATGAAAAAAGTGTTTAAATGTCGTTTGCTTAGAATGGATGTAAAGAGAAGGCTGTATGAGGGTGTTGTGGTACCGACTGCATTATATGGGGCTGAAACATGGAATATGGGTGTAGCAGAGAGGAAAAGTTTGAATGTAATGGAGATGAGATGTCTGAGGAGTATGTGTGGAGTGACGCGTATGGATCGGGTGCGAAATGATGAAGTGCGAAGGAGAACTGGAGTTGTTCGGGAGATAGCTGGCAGAGTTGAGCAGAGGGTGTTGCAATGGTTTGGGCATATGGAGAGAATGGATAATGAGCGATTGGTGAAAAAGATAACTAGATCTGATGTGAGAGGTGTAAGGCTGAGAGGAAGACCACGAATAGGATGGATGGACAGTGTGAAGAGAGCGCTGGATGCGAGAGGGATGTCTGTTGAGCAAGGAAGAGTGGCTGTGCGTGACAGAAATAAATGGAGAGAAATTGTGAATGAATAAGTGATGACGCAGCCCTGAGGGGATATTCTCCCGCATTTGGTCTGATCAGCTAGTCAGGTCAGGTGCGGGTAAGGGGATGGGTCTGTTATGATGTGGCAGGGGTAAACCAGTTCTGTTGTCGGGCCCTGCTGCGGATGTCACTGATTGCATTGCCCAGTTGACCCTTGTGCGGTGTGGTGCGGTAAGGATCTGTCCGTTCTCCCCTTTGGGGCTAAGATGCGAATGAATGTGTTTGAATGGATGAGTAAATGGAGAGTGAGTCATCCTGTCTCGGCTACCTCCCTTTCCTTGGGGGAAGCAGCCTAGGTATATAGATAGATAGATAGATATATTATTTGGTATAAGAATAGGACATAGGGCTTATTTCAATGGATGAAATCAGTGAAAAATTCCAGGGAAGATTTACTTAGCGTAGCATGGCCGGGCAGGCGAGAGGATAGGGTAATGGAGGGGGGGTAGGGAGGGGAGTCAAGAACGGGGAGAAATGGCTAAATTGTCAACAATGGATGGGAGTACAGATGAGATTAGGAGTGCTGACTAGTGTTGGACATTGGCAGTACTGATAGATGATACAAGCCCCCACTTGGAAGCCCGGGTGAATTCAAAATAACACATAATCACAAAAGCGACGCCCCGCGGTATGATCCCTTGCTCCCAAGCGTCACGAAAGTGACGCCCCGCGGTTAAGGGGTTAAGGAATTGTTGAACACAAAGGATGGAAGTAATGCGAGTATAAGCGGCTGGGGAATGGCTGGGAGAAAGAGGGAGGTGAGAAGACAGGAAGAAATCAGTAGGATAGAAGTTGTGGAAGCAATGAAGAAAGTAAAATTGGGGAAAGCCCCAGGCATTGATGGAGTGTGTGGTGAAATGATGAAGCATGAGGGAGAGATGGTAGTAGAATGGATGTGGCAGATGTGCATATTGGCCTGGTAGGAAGGTAGAGTCCCGGAGGATTTGAAGTCAGGTATAATTATTCCTCCGTACAAAGGAAAAGGGGAAAAAGAAGTGTTTGGTAATCATAGGGGCATTTGTCTTCTTAGTATAATAGGAAAAGTGTATGGTCGGATTCTTATTGACAGAGTTAGAGAGAGAACAGAGGAATTAGTTGAAGAGGAACAGGGAGGCTTTAGGAAGGGAAGAGGTTGTGTAGATCAGATATTCGTTCTTAGATCTTTAGTGGAAAAGTTTCTAGAGATGGGAAAGAAGTTGTATACGGCTTTCATGAATTTGGAGAAAGCATATGACAGAGTCGATAGACAAGGATTGTGGAAAGTATGAAAAATATATGAAGTAGATGGGAAGTTGTTGAATGCTGCGAAGAGAATGTATGATTGTGTTAAGGCTGCAGTGCGTGTGGATGGTGAACTGAGTGAATTTTTCTCTTTGAAGGTTGGGTTGAAACAGGGATGTGTCATGTCTTCAAGGTTGTTCAATCTGTATATATATGGGGGTAATAAAAGAGGTACAAGGTAGGGTGGTGGATGTTGGAGTGGCCCTGGTGAGAGAGGATAGTGTTTGGAAACTCCCTGTACTGTTGTTTGCAGATGATACTGTGCTGTTGAGTGAAGACGAAGGGAAGCTGCAAGGCTTGGTGGATGAGTTTGGGAGTGTAAGAAACGGAATCTAAAGGTGAATGTAGGGAAGAGTAAAGTGATGGTCTTTGAGAGAGGTGAAGTCAGTGAATGTACATCAAGGTTGGATGGTAAGGAAGAGGAAAATATGAGTACGTTTAAGTACTTGGGTAGTGTGATGAGTAAGGATGAAGGTTTGGAGCGTGAAGTGCTTGAAAGGGTACAGCAGGGAAGAAAGGTTGCTGGTTCCTCGAAAGCAGTGATAAGAAACAGGGAAGTGAGCATTTGAAGTGAAAAAGTTACTACATGGCAGTATTGTGATACCAACTCAAACGTATGGAAATGAAGCTTGGACGTTGTTGGAAGGACACAAGGCAAGAGTGAAAGCAGTGGAAATAAGCTATTTAAGAGAAGCCTGTGGAGTCACATGGAGAGACAGGCTGACAAATGACGATATAAAGGAGCTTTGTGGTGTGGATGTGTTAGGAAGCGTTAGGAGGAATACACTGAGGTGTTTGGCCATGTGGAGAGGATGGAGGGTGAAAGAATGATGAAGAGAGTGTATGCGAGTGAGGTGGAGAGGGGGAGAGGGAGGGGGAAGCCGAGGATGAGATGGAGGGATGGGGTGGAGAGGTATATGAGAGAAGGGGGTGTGAGTTGGGAGCAGGGCAGTGAAATGGCGAGGGACAGGGCGACGTGGAGGCGATTTTTTTGTGGCCACCTCGAACGGAATTGAGGCGTCTGGCAATAGATAGATAGATAGATAGACAATGAAACACAAAAGAATGAGAAAAACAATCTACCTGATAATACCATGAATAATTAACCTAATGTTCGATAACAAACTTGTCAGACAAAAGAAACAAAATCATACAAAAAGAGATAACTAAACTACACTCAGTGGCCAAAAATAATAATAATGCAATAATAATAATACTTGCGACTGGATTCTAATACGAAGTGAAAGATGTTCAGAAATATATACAGCACTCTAAATTCTGCTTCTCCTCCCTCTCTGATTTCTGGTCGAAACATTCCCTCTCCCGACACTAATCCCACAAAAACTCTATCTCTATTCAGTTTGTTGTATATTCTCCCCACAACGTAGTGGGGAACAGGCAAACATGAGAGCCCTTCAGGGAAAATGCAGAAAACGGCTCCAGTGAAGGAGCAAAGCACGGACGGCAGACTGGCAGACAGGGCAAGGGCGCCAGAGGAAGGGAACAAGGCGATGGTGGTGAAGCAACAGCCCGATGATCGACGAGGCGAGGGGGAGAGAGCGGTAGACTGCACAGCGCCGATGGAAGGGGCGCCGGCAAGCTCAGGTAAAATCCCCTAACGACTCGGCGGTGGTTGGCAGCTGGCTGCTCGGATGTTCGTAGAGGGCAGAGAGGGACGAGAGCGTGATAAACTAAATGGCGCCGATGGTGAGGGCGCCGAAGCTCAGGATAGAAGCATCCCAAACTCTGCCCTCAACCCCCATTCACTCGCTCCAGCTCTCCACAGCAGCAGGTGGAAGCGTAGAGGGAAGGCCCAGTCCAGGTGGACACAAAGGGCACAACCCCGGTCAAGGTATTGGCGGAGGGAGGGTGGTCGGCCAGGTATAGGGCGGACGAGCCTCAACCTCCTGGTGGGCTGACCAGGGCACTCACGTAGGTGGAGAGGACAGGCCCGTCCTTCAGCTGAAACGGCTGCTGTGGAGAGCTAATCCCGCCGGGAACAGCGGTGGAGGAGTTGCCTCGGCGAGAGGTGGGCTGCGAGTATCTCTTTTCAAAATTCTCTGCCTTATATACCATCCAGCTTTGTGCACGCATCAACACGCAGCTGGAGGCCAAACGAGAACTATACAGAAAAGAGCTAGGCAAATTAATCTCTCCCTCATACTCCAAACACTATAAATATCGCTGATAGATACAAATCTTTATGTCGCCAGTTTAAGCTCCATCAAAAGTCTCTGATATTAAAAACAATTTTAGTCACACTCGCATCAAGAGAGCAGACAGAATTAACTAAGACTTTATAAATGTGTACTCACTAAACAGGCAACAATACGATAGAGAGTGCATGTGCATAGATGTTGGCATACACAACATTGATGCACACACACACACACACACACGCCCAGCAACACATACACACGATACATACCAACGCAAAGAAAAATATATGCATTCTTAAACATGTAACTATATATATATATATAATGGATTACAAAATTTTGCTTTAGATGTGCAATGATCAAATTTCTGTAAGCCTATGTCCCACTGTCAGGAACTTTCCCACTGCACGCCACGATCTTCATGTCTTCATGTGTCGCCGCATGTTGTCATGAGTAACATGGCGTGAGTTAGTGATGACGTAGCGCTGACGTGGAGAAGTTGGTCAGTCATCGCGGTTCTCTACGTGCTATGACAATTTTTGGGATGTTCAAAAATTGTTGGCGTGGGTACCGATAAGGAGAACGTGACATGTCGTGACAGTAACGTCATTTGTCTTAGCTGTGACTCAACATACCTTAGCTTTTTTTCAATGCAAGAAAGAAGGAACCAAAGGCCAGGGGCCCACAAATCTTATCTTCCAAGAAAAAAACAAAAACAATACAAAAGAGAGCCAAATTCAAGATCCGATCATTTTGAGATGCCTGGACACACTGCATTTGAAAGACTTGATATCATAGGAAGTAGGAAATACAGAAAGAGGGAGCCAGTTCCAGAGTTGACCTGCTGCATAAATGAAGGACTAGGAGTAACGATTAACTCTTGCATTAGGGAGTTGGACAGATAAGGGATGAGATTTTGTTACTAGACGGGTGCTATGCACCCGTCGTAGTGGTTGAGGGATGCAAGCAGACAGTTTAGAGAAGTAGCGACCATTGAAATAGTAATAGAATAGAGATAAAGATTCAGCAGTGTGGTGAAGAGACAGAGGTCGAAGGGAGCCAGTAAGACGAGGAGAGTTAATGAGACGAAAAGCCTTTGACTCCATGCTATTGAGAAGAGTTGTATGAGGGGAGCTTCCCTACACATGAGAGCTGTACTCTACACAGGGGCGAATAAAACCCGTGTATAATATTAACAACTGTGCAGGGGTAAAGGAGGTACGGAGTCGGTTTAGCACACCCAATCTCTTGGAAGCAGATTTTACAAGAGATGCAATATGATCTTTCCAAGTTATATCCCGAGTGTATCAAACCCCAAGCATGTTCAAAGATGATGCAGGATTGAGCTGGATATTATTAAACATTAGTGGGTACTCCTATGGATGGCTGTGTCTGGTTGATAGGTGTAAAAACTGAGTTTTTGATGCATTCAAAACAACAAGATTATTTTTACCCCAATCAGAGATACGAGCCAAGTCAGATATTAGGCTTCCCATAGCCTCATCCCGTTTGTTGAAGTAACTGCTGAGATGGACGTTGCGGGAACCGAATGGAAAGGTAAAGGGTGGAATCATCAGTGTACGAGTGGATAGGGTTAGATGCACAGCTTAGAAGGTCACTGATGAATAAAAGGAAGAGAGTCGATAATAAGGCAGAGCCTTGAGGAACACCACTGTTGATAGATCTAGGGAAGAACGATAGCCGTCTACCAGAGAAGCTATAGAACGACCAGAAAGGAAGCTATAGATGAAGGCACATATAGAAGGATAGAAACCGTAAGAGGGCAGTTTGGAAATTAAAGATTTATGCCAGACTTGATCAGAAGCCTTTGAGATGTCAAGTGCAATGGCAAAGCTTTCGCCAAAGTCCCGACAGGATGATGACCAGGAGTCTGAAAGGTAGGTGATAAGATTGCCAGTGGAGCGTCCCTGATGGAACCCATACTGACGATCAGAAAGAAGCTTGTGATAGGAAAGAAGCTTTAAAATTTTTCTGTTAAGAAATGACTCAAAAACTTTTGAGAGGGACTACATGTTAAGCAAGTGGACGATAGTTAGAGGGTTGGGAGTGGTCACCCTTCGTTGAGACTGGCTGAAAGAGAGTAAACTTCCAGCAAGAAGGAAAGGTACAAGTTGACAGACAATGGCAAAAGAGTTTACCTAGGCAGGGTGTAAGCACAGAAGCACAGTTCATGAGGACAAAAGGAGGGACTCCATCATGCACATATGCCTTGTTAGTGTTAAGGCCAGTGATAGCAGAAAATACATTAGCTGAAGAAATTTTAATGTCAGCTATGAGGATGTCAGAGGGGGGATGTGATGGAGGAACAGCATCGGAATCATCTAAGGTGGAATTCGAGGAGAAATTCTAAGCGAAGAGGACTGCTTTATCAGTAGAAGAAATACCTACAGAGCCATAAGAATAGAAAAGAGGAGAGAAGGGTGATGAGGTAAAATTGTTAGAAAGGTTTTTGGCAAGGTACCAGAAGGAGCGGGAAGAATTCGGATCTGAGAGTTGAGACCATTTAGTATGAATGAAATTATTTTTAGCAGAACGAAGAACAGACTTAGCACGATTCCAGGCAGAAATATAAGCAAGATGTGATTCAGGGGTGGGTTGGTTCTGGTACCTTTTATTGGCCCTCTCCTTGTTGCAGATGACATTAGAACAAGCGTGATTAAACCAAGGCTTTCTTGCATTAGTCAAAGGATATAAGAAGGGAATGTATGCTTCCATGCCTGAGAGAATAACCTCCATAATGCACAATGCACTCTCAGATGGCTCCCGGCCATGGAAGCAATAATCATGCCAGGGAAAATCAAAGAAACACTGCCTGAAGGCCTCCCAATCCGTATCTCCAAAGTGCCACAATCGACTTTTTTTTGGAGTGTCCACAGGCCGTACTGGAGCAATAGGAGAGGTCAAGGTAATTAGGTTGTGATCGGAGAAGCCCAACAAAGAGGAAGGATTAACAGTGTAAGCAGAAGGATTAGTTGTAAGAAAGAGATCAAGTATGTTGGAGCTCTCTCCAAGGTGGTCAGGGATATGGGTAGGGTGCTGTACAAGCTGCTCTGGGTCATTAAGGATAGAATAGATGTAGGCTTGTTCACCAGGTGGATCAGTGAAAGGATAGGGGTGCCAATGGTGGTGGTGAACATTGAAATCTCCTAGAATGGAGATTTCAGTGGAAGGAGAAATGGATAGAATATGTTCCATCGTAGAAGTAAGATATTCAAAGAATTTTTCATAGTCAGCAGAATTAGGAGATAAGTAAATGGTGCAGATATATTTAGTCAGAGAATGATAAGAAAGCCGAAGCCAGAGAATAGAATTCAGAAGAATCAAGTTCAGGAACACGAGAACAAGATAAATCGTTGCATAGGATATAAGTTAATGGTACAGATATATTTAGTCAGAGAATGATAAGAAAGCCGAAGCCAGAGAGTAGAGAATTCAGAAGAATCAAGTTCAGGAACACGAGAACATGATAAATCGTTGCATACATATACACAACAGCCACTTTCGTCTTTGAAATGAGCATAGAGAAAGTAGGAGGAAACAGAAAAGGTTTGCTGTCAGTTGCCTCAGACAGCTGAGTCTCGGACAGGAAGAGAAGGTGAGGTCTAGAGGAGGAGAGGTGATGTTCAACAGAGAGAAAGTTAGAGGAAAGGCTGTGAATGTTGCAGAAATGAAGAAGTGAGTCAGACAGTGGTTCCAGGCATCTCTCTGAGTCGTCACCGGGAGAGGGTCAGATGGTGGGGGAATTTATGGTCCCCCCCTTCCCGAGGACTCCGAGGCCAGATTTAATTGCGCCATTTTTCTTTTTTAATTTTGAAAAGGAAGTGTACTGTGTACTGTGCATGTGGTTTGGTGTTGACAGTTAGAGAAACTTGCATTGGACAGCATGTTACCGAGACACTGAAAAAGTTCAGCAAAGGGGGATGGTCAGGAACTAGTCCCAAGGGCTGATGAAACAGGAGCTCCAGCTTGCCCTGTTATCAGCTTTCCATCCACCTTGGGAGTACTGCCCTGCTTGACTGGTGCTATAATCTACTCCTTGTCAGAGGTTCTTGTATCTTGTCGTAGGTGTGTCTTAGCACTAACGTGACTGTGTCGTGAAATGGCCGTTTAGGCTTACCGTTTGAGGTATGATCATGGCATTTCACCAAGATCATACCTCGAGGTAAGATTGTGATGATCGGGGCCGTTCTCGAAGATGAACTTGGTTATGGGACACGGGCCTTATTTTATACCCTGGAACACCTGGTCTCTACAGGACTGATGAACTGGTATAAGTAGGGGTGTTTTTACAACATATTGGCGGGTCCTGTGGTAGATCATCAGATTCTACCTCAGTGAGATTCAATTCATTTAAACTGTTCCCTGCCCTAGACAGGATTAAAACCCACATCCAATGGAACTGTAGACCAGCTCTCTACCGACTCGTCCTAAAATTACCATGTCTCTATCAAGAAAGCTGACTTGTAAAAATTGATTAGCACAGAATATAGTATGATGCCTGTCACAAAAAAGTGCCGTGGGGAGGTAATGAGTCGTAGTAGCCTGTTTCTGCCACTGATACGCGTGATATATGCTGCAAGAGGACGAAAATCTAGGCCAACTTTAGAGTGAAAAGAGTAGAGTATCATTCTTGTCAATCTAGTTTGCAAGGAGAAATAGCAAGGCAGAAGGAAACGTTAGATTATTATTATTTTTTTTTTCAGGATGAAGAACTATGGAGAGATTTCAGATGAATAACCAGATAGAGGAATTTAGTATGGAATAGTTGACCACTACTAGTTTTATCTAATTCAAAATGATAAAGCGGAAGGAAACAGTTTAGCTTTTATTCAAGGATGAAGGCCTGATGGGGAGATTTTAGAAGCAATAGCAGAGGAAGAAATGGTTGATTACCTCACCTGGACAGAGTTCAACGAGATATTGTTTTTAGTGGAGTTTGTATGTTTGTTTGTTTGTTTGTTAGCAATATTACGGAATAACGGCTAAATGAAACTACATGAAACTTTCAGGAAATGTGGGAACTGCTACCCAAAGAAAGTGATTAATTTTTGGAGGTTATCGAGTGACCTTGAAAGGTCAAAATCAAGGTAACGGATTTTCAGAGGGTTATAACTTGAAAACGGTTGAAGATAGAGACATTTGCTATAACGAACATACAGGAATTCGTAATATGGGCTTTCATTTGGCATCAAGACCTTGGACTTCGAATTAACTGAAAGGTCAACCTCAAGGTCATGGATATTCAGGAGCCTATAACTCGAAGCTGCTTGAAGACAGATATTATTATCAGCATATAAGACATCCCATGTAGGTTTTTTATTGTTATCTTGACCTTTGACCATAAGCGACCTTGAAAGGGCAAACTCAAGGTCGTGGGTATTCAGAGGAATATAACTCGAAACTCATTGAAGATAGAGATATTTACCAATACCAAGATATAGGATGTCTCATATGGGCGTTCATTTGGCAGTATGACCTTTGACCTCCAGTTACCCTGAAAGGTCAAATGCAAGATCACAGATTTTCAGAGGAGTTAACTTGAAAACATCTGTGCCATTACCTTAAATTTTAATTGAGCACTGACACTAAATGGCCGAAATGAGTCAGTATTTAACAGCAATAAAGTATCTGCTATCGGGCAAGGTTTGTTGTGCCTAGCACCACTTGTCAATATTATGTTTTTAGTAGTTTTAACCCGTGGATTGCGAGCCACAGCTCGGGCTGGGTAGCATTGCACTGCGAGCCACAGAATGTCGCTAGATAATAAACACTGCAAAACATCGCTAGAAAATACGATTAAATCTCTAGAATATCACCTAAAAATGGCAAACAAAAATATCCAAGATGTAGCTAGATACCATGTTGTCATGTTAAGTAGTGCCGCTAGGTAGAAGCAAAAAATAGGTTTAGCTGCATAGTCGTTACATTGGCAATCCTGTGTCACTTCTCACGTCAACATCATATGAAAGCATTGGTGCCACGTTTACTTGCAGCAGAAAAATTGTAATGAAAAATAATATTACTCCTAACTTAGTGTGATGCTAATCACTACCTATACTAATGTCTTTCCACTGAATGAGCTGTGGGTGTTACGAAAATGCCGCTAGCAATATCCTACAAACCACACATTACATAACTGGCACAACACACCAGCCCCTCTCCTCCCTCCCTTCTCCCTCACAAGCCATAAAATTTGAATTTAATCCTTAATTTACAGTCGATTTGTGCAAAAGAATTGCAGAAATGCATGACGATGTTAAAGAATCAATAGATTACATAAAGTTTCTTCTTAAAACTCGTTTACTGATAGGAAATGGTATTTTTATGTACAGTACAGTATGAGCTAATAATACTCGTCTCCCTCGCCCTGCGAAGCTCCCACCCAATGGCGCGTGCTACCCAGCAAACTTTAACACTTAAAAGCCGAATGCTGGGTACTGAACTGGGGTCGCAGAGAGTATATGTTATAGAACAAAATATACTCAAAATTTCATGATAGATCATTGGTGTAAGTTTTTGTCATACGTCGCGTTACACCCTGTATATATATATATATATATATATATATATATATATATTCCCCCACTGAAATCTCATTACAAATGACCCACGTGCGAAAGCAGATATTTTTGCCACTACATTTGCCAATAATTCTACCAGACACGATGCCAGCCAGAACGTCCCAGCAATAGAACTTGACTCTCCCGAAATAGTTCCACTTAAAATACAGACAAGATACGTAAAATCCATGCTAGACAGTTTAACTACAAACAAACCTCCAGGCCCAGATGGAATTCCGCCAATTGTTCGGAAAAAGTATTCTCCTGAACTTGCCTCTGTTCTAGCTTAACTTATTCAGACTATGCATACGTACTTCTTCATTCCCATATTCATGGAAAGAAGCCAATACTCACCCAATTCCGAAGAAAGTTCCTCTGACCCCTCTGATTACAGACCAATAGCGGTCACATCTTCTCTTGATAAGGTATTTGGAACTTTAATGAGCACATTGTTAAACATCTTGAATCCAACAACTTAATGATAGACAATATGGTTTTCG
This sequence comes from Coenobita brevimanus, assembly GCF_032717465.1. Taxonomy (NCBI): domain Eukaryota; kingdom Metazoa; phylum Arthropoda; class Malacostraca; order Decapoda; family Coenobitidae; genus Coenobita; species Coenobita brevimanus. The sequence continues at coordinate 32,403,431 of NC_136999.1, read as the reverse complement.
CCACAAAAGATCCACCATTGACATACTTAATCTCCCAACTGATACCATCAATCAATCAATCGACCTACATGGAGAAACTCAAGCAGTAGCCCTTAAAATTTCTAAACCTTTTGATACAGTTTGGCACCGTTCCCTGCTGTCCAAACTCCCTTGCTATGGACTAACATCTTTGGTTCCTTTGATTTCCTCATATCTCAGTGACATGAAAATAAGAGTAAAAGTAGATGATGTATATTCCAATTTCCATTCAGTTAACACCTGCGTGTTGCAGAGATCAGTTCTGGCGCGAACCCTGTTCCTGGTTCATATTAATGATCTTTTATGTGTCACCCACAATCCTATCCACTCACATGCAGATGACTCAACAGTACATAGTTCATTCACACTGAGACACCCATTTACAAAGTCTAATATTTCTACCTCTCAACTCAGTACAGCCATTTCCATAAATCAAGACCTATCTAAGATCAGTGAATGGAAACAAAACAACCGTGTCTCATTTAATGCTAGTAAAACTAAATACATACAATTTACTAATAGGCAGATATTGCCAGATTCGTATATTACCTTCAATTCTACTAATATTTCCATCTCCAAGAGTATTGAATTTCTCGGCGACTCAACAGTGCCCTCAGCTGGACCTCTCATGTTAGATCACTTGCTAAAACCGCCTCAAAGAAACCTCGACTAATGTACAGAGTCCGTAACTTCTTCACTGACGAGCAGTTAACTGTAATTTATAAGAGTCATGTGTGCTCTCAGCTAATATTGCTCATCCTTGTAGAATGGATGTGGAGAGGATGCGTTAAAACAATTAGACAAAATTCAGAATAAGGCTGTTAGAATTATTAAAAACCCTGCCATTACAAATAAACTACCTCCCCTACAAGAAGGAATGTTGCCTCCCTTGCATTATTTTACAGGTATTTTTATGGCAAATGCCCAGACAAAGTAGCGCCCATGGTGCCACCTCTCTATGCCTTCCCTTGTGCTACATGGGCACCTGGTAGTGCTCATGACTGGAATGTCACTCAGCCATATTGCAGAACTTCTGGCTATCAGAAGTCTTTCATTCCCCACACGGCATCTCTATGGAACTCGCTTACCCAGAGTTGTTTCCATCCAAACTACAACCTACAGCTGTTCAAGTCTAACTGTTACAGATATTTTATGAACAGAGGACACCAGTAATCTGGTGTATCGATTATTTTTTTTTTAATTATTTATTTGTTTTTTTATTAATATATATATACTGTATATATATATATATATATATATATATATATATATATATATATATATATATATATATATATATATATATATATATATATATATATATATATATATATATATATATATATATATATATATATATATATATTATATATATATATATATATATATATATATTATATATATATATATATATATATATATATATATTTATATATTTATATATTTATATTATATATATATTATATATATTATTACATGTGGAGAGAATGGAGAATGAAAGATTGACTAAGAGGGTGTATGTAGGTGAGGTGGAGGGAAGGAGAGGGAGGGGTAGACCGAGGATGAGGTGGAGGGATAGAGTTGAGAGGTATATGAGGGAGGGGGGGGTGAGTTGGGGGGAGGGTAGTCAAATGGTGGGTGACAGAGTGACTTGGAGGCGTTTTGTCTGTGGCCACCCTTTGCGGGATTAGGGCGTCGGGCTATAGATAGATAGAATATATATATTTATATATATATATATATATTATACACATATACCTACGCTGCTTCCCCCAAGAAAAGGGAGGTAGCCGAGACAGGACAATACACTCTCAAATACATTCATTCGCACCTCAGCCCCAAAAGGGAGAAGGGACAGATCCTCACTGCACGACACCGCACGAGGGTCAACTGCGCAGTGCAATCAGCGACATCCGGAGCAGGGCCCGACAGCAGAGCTGGTTTACCCTTGCCACATCATAATAGACCCATCCCCTTACCCGCACCTGACCTGATCAGCTGATCAGATCAAATGCGGCAGAATATCCCCTTAGGGCTGCGCCATCATATATGCATTCACATTTTCTCTCCATTTATTTCTGTCATGCACGGCCACTCTTCCTTGCTCAACAGACATCCTTCTTGCATCCAACGCTCTCTTCACATTGTCCATCCATCCTATTCGTGGTCTCCCTCTCAGTCTTACACCTCTCACATCAGATCTAGTTATCTTTTTCACCAATTGCTCATTATCCATTCTCTCCATATGCCCAAACCATCGCAACACCCTCTGCTTAACTCGATCAGCCATCTCCCAAACAATTCCAGTTCTTCTTCGCACTTCATCATTTCTCACTCGATCCATACGTGTCACTCCACACATACTCCTCAGACACCTCATCTCCATAATATTCAAACTTTTCCTCTCTGTGACACCCAAGTTCCATGTTTCAGCCCCATATAACGCAGTCGGTACCACAACACCCTCATACAGCCTTCTCTTTACATCCATTCTAAGCAAATGACATCTAAACACTGTTTCCATTCATCCCAGCACCTTTCCTACTTCATTCATTCTAAACTTCACTTCTGCATCTATTCTTCCATCCACAGCAACATGCGATCCTAAATACTTAAAACACTCTGCCTCCTCAAGCAACTCACCATTCAAAACCACATTCATCCTCCTACCATCTATCATCACTTTATTCATTCTCATTTACTTTCAATTGCCTCCTTTGACACACCCTTCCAAACCCCTCTACCAACTGTTTCAATCTCTTCTCTGAATCAGCCACCAGTGCAGTATCATCTGCAATCAGTAGCTGCTTCAGATTCCATTCTCTACCATCAACATTCACCAGACTCAGACCTCCACCTAACATTCTTGCATTCACCTCCCTCACAACACCATCCATATAAATATTAAACAACCAAGGCTACATCAAACATCCCTGCCACAGCCCCACTCTCACGGGAAACCAATCACTCACAGTATTACCCACTCTTACACACGCTCTACTATTTACATAAAAACTTTTCACCCCTTTTAGTAACCTACCATCAAGTACATACAATTTTAAAACAGTCCACAAAGCCTCCCTATCAATTCTATCATACGCTTTCTCTACATCCATGAATGCCTAAAACACATCCTTGCTTTTCGCTAAATACTTTTCACACACTTGTCTCACAGCAAACATCTGATCCACACATCCCCTCCCTCTCCTAAAACCACACTGCTCATCACCAATCACTCCCTCTGTACCCTCTCTAACCCTCTTAATTAACACTCTACCATACACCTTACCTACAGTTAACACTCAACAGACTTATACCCCTATGTCTAGTACATTCATACTTATCTCCCTTACCTTTTTACAGCAGGACCACATAAGCACTTGCCCAGTCAATTGGCACCATTCCTTTCACAAAGCACACATTCAACAGTCTTACTAACCAGTCAACAATAGTCTCTCCACCACCCTTCAGGCATTCCACAGCACACCCATCCATACCTGCAGCTTTCCCTTTTTTTCATCTCCTTTACTGCCTCCTGCACTTCCTCCCTCGTGATCACAGAATCATTCAACTCTCCCAACACATTTATTCCTTGCACCTTTCCATCAGCCACAATCTCAGCCTCCCTTTCCTCCTCTACATTTAACGATCTTTCAAAATACTCTGCCCATCTCTTCCGTACTGCATCCATCTCAATTAACATCCTTCCATCCTCTGCTTTTACTCGCTCTTCCTTCCCAGACTTTCCCTTACTCACCCTTTTGACCTCCTTCCAAAACATTTTCTTATTCTGTTGAAAGTTCTCAGTCAACTGCCTACCCCACATCTCATCTGCTGTCACTTTAGCATCATCCACAGCCCTTCTCGCCCTATTTCTCTTTTCCTTATACCTCTAATATGACATCTTATCCTTCCTCTGCAGCCACACTTCATATGCACGTCTCTTCTCAGCCACAGCCATACTTCCCCGCACCACCATTCACTTCCTTTTCTTACACCACCACCCACACGCCTCAGCACACACCTCTTCTGCATACACCACCACAACACTCTTAAACTACTGCCATTCCTCCTCCACACTGCCATTTTCCTGGTCTTTCACTGCGTTCCACTCATCTTTCAATTTCTCCTGATATTCTCTCATTTTCTCTTTTTTATCCAACTCACTTTCAAAACCTCCCTGCCACACCTAACTCTCCTACCTCTCACCCATCTCTTACCTACTCTTAACTTTCCCTCCAACAGGTAGTGGTCAGATATACCTCCACCCTCCCCTCTCAGAACTCTCACATCCAACAGTCTTCCTAGTACATTCCTGGACACAAGCACATTTTTTTTTTTAGTTTGACTCTGTGCATAGGCTTCACAGCCTGCTATCAAGGCCCAGCAGTCCTCCTACATACCATACACCTCTACATGTCACCACTTCGGCGCTAACACCCACCGTCCATATTGAATACATGCTAGGGCTGTCTCATACAGGACTGGTGTATTGGTATTAGCGAGGGTATTTTTACGACATGTCGGCGGGTCTTGTGGTAGATGAAGAAAGTCTGCTTTTATGAAATTCATATCCTTAAACTGTTCCCTGCCCCAGCCGGGATTCGAACCTGGGCCCATCAGGACTGCAGGCCGCCTCTCTACCGATTCATAGTCCATCAATGCTCTTTCAACAACCCTTCCACCCTCCTGTCTCACCCACGTATACTTATAAATATCCTTCTTCTCAAACAGGGTATTTCCAATCACCATCTCTCGCTCAATGCACATCCCTATCATTCGTTCCCTATTTTAATTTCTTCCAGGTACACCATGCATACCAACTACACCTTCAACTGCTACATTTCCCACTCTAGCATTCAGATCTCTTATCATTACCACATTCACATTTGCTCCAAAACTCTGCAGACACTCACCAACATCATTCAAGAAAGACTCCCTCTCTTCTACATCCTTTTCACTACCAGGCCCATATGCACTCACAAACACTCACAATTCACTTTCAAATTTCGCTTTCACCCACATCAGTCTCGATGACACCACCTTCCATTCAATCACACACTGCTATACTTCCGGACGCACTAACAAGGCCACACCTTCTCCTGCCCTTCCTCTATCAACACCTGACAATCTTCCATCCACACTTCCAAACATAGATTCACCCTTCCCTTTCATCTTCGTTTCACTCAAAGCTAACACATCCAACTTTCTTCTCACAAACATTCTCCCAGTCTTCTCCCTTTTAGCCTCAATTGTACTACATCCACGCACATTCATAGACCCAATCTTCAGGGTACAGGGATAACTCAGTCCCCCATCCCTTTCTCTGGTTTCATTTTAGGAACTAAAAAATAACAGAAGAGGGGGTCCCTACTCCCCTCACCCAACCCCTTTTAGTCGCCTTTTATGACACGCAGGGAATACAATAGCAATATTCTTCCTACACAACCTGGCCGCAGAGTAGTAGTACCACACTACAGGGCGGCCAGATTGATTCCCCCCCCCCATATATATATATATATATATATATATATATATATATATATATATATATATACACGATCTACATGTGACTAAAGTAAAATAAGGGGAAGGAAGAGGATACTAAAAGTTACCTAACATAAAGAGGTATTGCAGACATAGTGTTAATTAGAGATGGATTATGGGACTTCATATATATTGATTCAAACAATCTTAAGTTATTATTTCATGAAGAAGCTAATATTTTAAAATACTCCTTTTTAAGTAAGGTACCACGAGATTCTCAATGATCTCTTACTGCCGAGTGAGGAGTGGACCTGAGTCTTCGGCCTGTCCTGCTCGACTGACCCATGTGTTAGTCTGTCCTAACCTTGAAAGCACGGATTGTGCTACCAATATACCCGGCCTGGCAACCTGGGCAAGTGAAACAATAAACAACAGACGAACGGAGGTCGGTCGGAACAGGGTCATTAACGTGAAAAAATGAGCCATTTTTGAATGAATTACTTAGTATAATCTTAAAGTCAATTTGAGGATGAAATTTAACAAGGCTGTAAATTAAACAGTTTTTCATTTAAACCGAAATATCACCCAAGTAGGGTAAACTGAAATAAATTACCTCCTTACTAGCAGTAGAGATTTGTTGTTTAGGCATGCAGTGGTTGTTAAGAAAATTCCTTCCAAGACGATAGAACAAGTTATCACTATAGCCATTATTTACGAAATATTTTCTTAGGACGCAAATCTCATCATGGAATAAAGAATATGTAGATGAGAGAAAAAATGCTCTATGTAACAAGGTCTTACCAACATTGAGTTTAAACATTTTGCAACAATAACTGAAAAAAACTGCAACCCAGACCTGAGAAAGTAGGCTTACGGAACACAGAACAGAGGAATTTACCATTATCTCTCCTAACTAGGATATCTAAAAGTGGGAGACAACCGTTGGACTCTTTTAATCGTGAACTGTATGTTATCATGACGAGTGTTTATATAGTGCAAAAAATCCTGAGCATGGCTATTATCTCTAAATATGACAAATGTATCATCGACATACCTTTGGTACATCCATGGTTTAATGTTACTTGGACAATCTCTTAGTCATAATTTTTCATAATAACATAAAAAGATATGGGCAAAAGTAGGTCCAAGGGGTGATCCCATAGTAACACCATTAATCTGTTTGTATAGTTCGTTGTTGAAAATAAACAAGTCATCCTTAACACAAAGAGCCAAAAGTTCTTGGAATACATGTCATTCCCCTGAAAAGTTTAATGTCTTTATAGAGCACTTTCAAAATTATGTTGATGGTTTCATCAATGGGTAGCCTATATTAGTAAAAAGGGAGGTAACATCAAAACTGCACATAAAATAAGTGTCAGATATATAAATTTTGGACAGGGAATCTGCAAACTCGTACGAGTTCTTCACTGTGAACTCATTGGTGGTTAGGCCATTTAGAAGTGGGACAAGAAACTTTGATAAGTTAAATGAAGCAGTACTGTAGGCAGCCATGATAGGATGGTGGGGAACTGATAGTTTGTGTACCTAGACCATATAACAAGGCAGGAGTCGACCCCACAGGTTTCAAGGATTCTGAATCTTCAGAAGAAATGACACTAAGGGAAACTAACTTACTGATGAATCTAGCCACTTTATCTTCTAATTTCATGGACACAGCGAGAACTTCAGAGTACCGTAGTTTAGTAAATTTTGTGAATTTTTTAAATATTTCTCCCATTCAAGGATATAATCAGACTTGTTCATAAGGACGACTCCCTTTCCTTTATCAGGACGACATACAACCAAATCTTTTTTGTTTTCAAGGTTCTTCAGTAATTTAAAATATGACCAATTTATTATGGGAGAGAACACTGTTGTGGGCTTAAAACCGTAAAAAGTTTCAGAGGCTATGTGCCGTATGCTTTTAACCACCGAATCAAATTGATAGCCATTAGCAATTTTAACACTTTTAAGTCTATTTACAAGATTTTCAAATGATAAGAAATATCTATAAAAAGAAGGCTTAAACACTGGAAGGCAAAAATCTAAGCCAAAAGATAAAAGGAACTGTTCCCTCTTTGAGAGGGAAACGTCTGAGTAATTAAAAATTATTTTCTGGGGGTTACCTGATTTTAGTAGGCGTTGGACACCAATCCCGTGTAATTTATTTTCATGTCTGTTTGAAACATTGTTTCGTCGAACATCAAGCTTGCGACGCACGAATCGGACCAAACAAAAATAATCAAGCATAGAGACTGAGGACTTCAGGTTTTCACGGAACTTTTTCATATGCATTTCATGTGTTCAAATTTCTTTCTTCTTCATGTTTATCTCTAAATCAAGAAGTTTTCTCTGCCAAGACTTATAGAGATCTGAATTATATAAAATTTTCTTGTATAGTTTAAAACTAAAAAATGTGGGAAAGGCATCGTAGGTTTTGCAGCAGACAAAGTAATCAAGGTCAAGCTGTTTCTTAAGTAGTTTAGCCTACTTGAAGAATGTTCGAATCTTCGGAACCCCTGCAGCACGGAGTGTCCATATCTTCATCGTATGACCTCAGGTAGTGGGGTGTTCGTAGGGAACCTCAATTTCATAAGGAAGGGGACAACGAGGGTTGACGTGAGCAGCATCTTGATTCAAACGTTTCGACATTTAAAATGTCATCATCAGTGATCTAAAATGCTGAGTGAGGAGGAGACCCAAGTCGTCGGCCTGTCCTGTCGCCTGTCCTGTCGAGCAGGACAGGCTGACGACTCAGGTCCCCTCCTCACTCAGCATTTTAGATCACTGATGATGACATTTTATATATCGAAACGTTTGAATAAAGGTGCTGCTCACATCAACCCTCGTTGTTCTTTTATGAAATTGAGGTTCTCTACGAACACCCCACTACCTGAGGTCATACGATGAAGATATGGACACTCCGTGCTGCAGGGGTTCCGAAGATTCGAACATTCTTCAAGTAAACTACTTAAGAAACAGCTCGACCTTGATTACCTTGTCTGCTGCAAAACCTATGATGCCTTTCCCAGATTTTTTAGTTTTAAACTATACAAGAAAACTTTATATAATTCAGATCTCTATAAGTCTTGGCAGAGAAAACTTCTCGATTTAGAGATAAACATGAAGAAGAAAGAAATTCGAACACATGAAATGCATATGAAAAAGTTCCGTGAAAACCTGAAGTCCTCAGTCTCTGTGCTTAATTATTTTTGTTTGGTCCGATTCGTGTCAGGGGACTTTTGATGAATGGTTGTGGAGAGAACAGACGTGTGTTGAACTCTCCTCCATACTTTAGGGTTGACTCACCGGCAATAGTTTTTTGTGCTTTTTCCTTAATAAAGTTAGGTTAGCTAGCGTTCATATCCCTCCCTACCCTTATTAGAGGTATAGTAGGTGTCTGTATCTGTTTACTGAGATTGCCTTTGCTTTTTCGCCTCTGGAGTGTACCCCCCGCTGATCGCTCTGGGGTGTTTGTTATACACAGGCGCGTCCTCCCGAGAGTGGTTTGAGAGGGTAATCTCAGGCTAGGTGTGTCATTGCCAGGTACTTTGTCTCTTGCTTGTTTTTCTCCTTCCCACTTCCCCCTCACGGGGGGAGTGGTTACTATGACGGACGCCTCTGCTGCCTCTACCCCCATCAGGGGGGGAGGTGGTCCTGACGAATGTAGGAATGACTGGACTGACCACCCCCAGACTGACGGAAGCAAGACTCGAACCCCACTTGACATTCTGGTAGCCAATGCGACACACATCACCATCCATGTGCTAGGTTCCACTCCCCTGTCCAGTCTCAATCCCTTCCTTATCAAGAAGGTGATTGACCACTGTGAGGGAGAAGTCGAACAAGTTAAAAAACTTGCTAATGGAGATCTCCTGGTCAAAACTGTAAACTCAGCACAGGTAAAGGATTTGTTGAAACTGTGCAAATTCCATTGTTACGATGTCGAATCCAAAATCCCAGTCTCCATGAATTCTTGCAAGGGTGTTGTCACTTGCAGGGATCTCATGATGATGAGCGAGGACGAGATCGTAAGTGAATTGGCGCAGCAAGATGTCATTGAGGCTAAATTCATAACTCGTTAACTCGGAAGGCATAAGGACGAAGACAGCAACTATCATCTTGACGTTTGCCAAACCTTCTCTTCCTAGTGATATCAAAGTTGGTTACGAAATCATTCACGTTCGGCCGTACATCCCTAACCCTTTGCGTTGCTTAAAATCCCAGCTGTATGGGCATGGTACAAAGACTTGTCGGGCTTCCCAGCCAGTGTGCAGCAAGTGTGCAAGCCAGGGTCATGATGCGGAAAGTTGCACATCAGAGACAGTACGTTGCTTTCACTGCAAGGGTACTCACTCCACTTCCTCTAGGGATTGTCTCAAGTGGAAGGAGAAGGAGGTCTGCACAGTGAAGGCAACTGAGGGTATTTCCTTCTACGAAGCTAGGAAAAAGGTGAAGGAGTTGCATGCAACTCCCACGCCGAATAGGTCCTATGCTTTGACGGTAATGTCCCTTCTTGTTGTGTGCTCTGTCGAGATGCAGACTGACCTTGTCCTTCTCCCTCCTGCCACTCACAGGACATCTCCATCTCGACCTCCTGTCCGCTCCAACTCTCTTACTGACATCCCTAAGGCTTCAACTTATTCTCAGGCTGCTGCTGCCTCTCCATCGGTACGGCCTAAAGCGAAGCCTGACAAGCCTACTAAGAATAACATGACCACCCTCATGAAACAGTCACGTCCTCATGTCCTTCTGGTTCCTACTCCAGCGAGAGAGAGAAAGGTTAGCTCTTCCTCGGGGGAGGCTGGGAACCTAGTTATTGATGAAAATATGGAGGTTTCCATCTACAAGCACTGGGATAGGTCCCCCGGTAGTTGCTCGCCTTCTGGTGGGTGACAAAAAGAGACGAAGCACACTGGCCCCCAATGAAAATCTTAAACCGCTGCATTCACTCTATTACAGTGGAATTGAAGAGGTGTTGGGAAGAAGTTACCAAATATAGCAATCTTGCTTTCACTACACAGGTCAGACGTTGTTTGTTTACAGGAGACGCGCCTGGAGGATCATCCTGATCCTCCTCAGTTCAAACACTACCACTCATATAGAAGATATGAAGGTCACGGAGTTGCCATTTACACACACAAATCACACCCACAAACGGAAGTGATTCTAAATTCTACTCTGGAAGCTGTCACGTGCAGAGTAAAATTTAATAACATGTATCTGTCTATTTGCACTCTGAACTGTCCTCCACATGGCCCCATTGATAGTGATGCTTTAAATTCACTAGTTTAACATCTACCTGGGAATAAGTTAGTGATGGGCAACTTTAACGCCCATCACTATCAATGGGGTAGCTTGAGGATCGATGGTCGTGGGGAGCAAGTAGCCGACCTAATACTAAAGTCCAACCTCTGTCTTCTGAACGATGGTAGAGCGACTCGTGTAGATGATCGTACTGGTAACTTTTCGGCCATTGATTTATCTCTGGCCTCTCCTGGTATACATCAAGATTTCTCATGGGACCCTTATGACGACTCCTTGGGAAGTGATCATTTACCCATCTGTCTTTCTTATACACGCGACATCATTTCGGACCCTCCACCTCAAAAATTTAACTTTAAGAATGAGATTGGGGATCCTTCTCAAGGATCGCCAGTTTAGATATATCTGGGGAGACCATTGATGTTAAGGTCGAGACTGTAACTACTTCCATATTACACACAGCTGAGGCTGCTATTCCCAAGACTTCTACAGTTCATGCGAAGCATAGAGCACATTGGTGGACGCTGGATTGCTGACAAGCATTAAGAAAACGCAATAGGAGATACAGGATTTTTGATAGTCAGCCCACTGAGAAAAATTTTATTACATACAAACAGGCACGGGCTGAGGCAAGGAGAATAATAAGAAGGGTGAAACGCGACTCCTGGCGGTCCTTTGTGTCCACGGTGACTCGTACACCATTAAGTAAAGTCTGGTCCACCATAAGAATATTAAATAATAAAGGCCCATACTTCCCTATTACCACCCTGCAGGTTGATAATAACATCTATGACGAGCCCGTGGACGTTGCTAACATCCTCGTCAGGAGTTTTTCTCATGTAAGTAGCTCAGCCAATTATGATCCGCATTTCCAACATCATAAACACACGGCTGACCTACAGATCATTGACTATGCCACAGAAGACGTAGACTCCCCGTACAACAAAGAGTTTACGCTAGATAAACTGCTCTTTGCCCTTAAATCCTATAAAGACACCAGCCCTGGACCAGACACCATCACGTATGGTATGATCCAGCATCTTAATCAGGACAACCTGATTAAAATGTTAGCATTGTACAATAAGATTTGGGCGTCTCGAACGTTCCCAGACTCATGGCACTTTGCGCACGTCATACCGATACCCAAAGAGGCTGGTCGTCTTATCAATCCCTCTTCATTTCGTCCTATTGTGTTCATTCTTGTCTATGTAAGGTCATGGAACGAATGGTTAATAATAGGCTTCTTTTTGTTTTAGAGTTGAAGAATTTGTTAAATGATCAACAATGTGGCTTCCGTAAATAAAGAAGTTCACTACATCATTTAATGAATATGGAGCATTGTATTACAGAGGCGTTTGCCAATAAAGAATTCATGATAGGGGTGTTCTTGGACATCCATAAAGCCTATGATATGACATGGTGACACGGTATACTAATAATGCTCTATGCTTATGGTTAAGAGGAAATTTGCCTATTTTTATTTCTAATTTCTTAAGGGACAGGACTTTCTCTGTCAAATTGCTACGTAATGTAACATCGGATATATTTATCCAGGAAAACGGGGTGCCGCAGGGAAGTGTGCGTAGTCCTACTCTATTTAGTATTATGATCAATGATATTCTGTCATCAGCTCCCATCCCCAGGAATCTTAAATACTCGCTCTATGCTGACAATTGTGCAATATGGCACTCTTCCCGTAATGCACAATTTTCGGCTGGGCGGATTCAAGCAGCCCTTGACTCCATCCACCAATAGGCCTTGCAGTGGGGATTTAAGTTTTCCATCCGTAAGTGTGCCGTTGTAGTTTTTACGACTCGTAACGTACCTAATTTGTGCTTAACTTTGGATAATCAGGCGGTACCTTTTCAAAATTCTATAAAGTTTTTGGGAATTCATTTTCATCGTCGTTTGAATTCTAAAATCCATCTTAATACTTTGCTTGCTCATTGCGATAAACCAGTAAATGTCCTCAAGTACCTAGCAGGTACTACATGGGGTGCTGACAGATAATCTTTATTAATGATGTATAAGTCCCTCATTCGATCAAAGCTAGACTATGGCACACAGATGTATGACTTGGCATCCAATGCCACGCTGAAAGGATTGGATGTGTTGCAGAATAAATGTTTGTGAATGTGTTTTGGAGCTGTCCGGTGTACCCGTGTAGCTCGTATGGAAAAGGGGGCGAATGTGCCTCCCCTCCATATTTGCCGCAAACATCTGGCCTTGTCCTACGCCATAAGGACATTTAGGAAAAGTAATATTGGCAATGTGGCCTGTACCCCCCTGTGTCAATACCACCACCTTCTGCAGGGGGTGCATCTGCCATTTGCCGTTCGCCTCCACTTACTGACTCAGGAGCTTGGAGTGGACCCCAGTGACTTTGACAAGTTGGTGTTAAAAAAGATAGTGCCTTCGGAGCCACCTGGCTTTACAGTTGATGTTACATGGTTCCCATCACCAAAGGCCAAAGTGCCGGAGGCGGAGGTCCACCACTTGTTTCGTAACATCATTATTTGTCACTTGGGGTCCCACCACTTGTGCACCGATGGCTCCAAGTCGAGTGCATGTGTGGGTGCATATGTGTGGTCGACTGAATGTGACCTCAGGTATCGGTTGCCAACTCATACATCTGTGTTTACCTCAGAACTTTTTGCTATTGACAAAGCCATAGACTATGCTCTAAATTCTAGGCATGACTTATTTGTCATATTTTCGGATTCAAAATCAGCCATTCAGGCAATTGCATCTTGTACTACGGACTCTCACGAGATCCAAGGCCGCATCATTAATAAGTTACAGTCATGCAACAAGTCATTCACGCTGATCTGGGTGCCTGGTCATTGTCATATCTACGGCAATAAGCAGGCAGACTTACTTGCAAAGTCGGCTGTAGAGCTCGAGGAGACTTGGGACGTTCCTCGTGATCTACGGTCGAGTCTCTCTCTCGGAAAGAAATCAATAAATCTTCTGTGGCATGACCAGTGGACCAAATTTAATATTCCAACCTGTAAGCCATACTTGGGCGACTGGGACACTGCCAACCGTCCCAGTCGCCTGGAAGAAAAAGTGTTGGCTCAATTACGGCTTAATGCCACCATATTAACACATATGAAACCTTATATGGAAAAACGATTCCCGCCACACTGTGACATCTGTGATGCGGTGTTATCTATCAATCATATCATCCTGCGCTGTCGGCGATTTATTCGTGAACGTGCTTCACTTATAAATTACTGCAGCGCAGCAGACGTCCCCTTCACCCTTTCCACCATCCTGGGTGATGGGGACATTGTTATGACTGATAAATTGATGGCTTTCTTGAGAGAGACCGCACTGATCAGAGTGATGTGACTTTTCTACTGTGTGGTTATGGTTATTATCAACGGTAAATATGTATATATTGTAATATTAATTAGGGTTGACAGTTGACATATTTGAAATAGTTCCTCCTCCCACTAATCTATTTCTAATATAGATGTCCCCTACATTAAGCCAAGTTCCTCGCCTGACAGTCACCAGCTGATGAGTGCAAGTGTGCAATATAGGAAGGTATTGGGCACTTGCAGTCGATGGTGGTCTGCTGGGCGAGGTTCTTCACTTTTTGTACAAATTATGTAAATACATTATACCATCTTGCTTAAGTTATTCTAATTAGGGACGACAGCTAACGTATATGGAATGTTTCTGCCTCGTCTGGTTCCCTTTCATATATTGATGTCCCCTATATTAGGTTCTGCCTTGACTGACAGTCACCAGGTGATGCGTGCAGGTATGAAATGTAGAAAGGCATTACATATCTGCAGTCAATGGTATTCTCTTGGTCGAGGCTTTTTTACCATTAGTGTAGGTCTAGTTATTTGTCTCTTAGGATTTAGTATAGGTTAGCGATTTGTCTGTTAGGTGATGTTTTAGGGTCTTAAGATTAGGCATCTTTGTTTATAAGTAATATAAGGTTAAAAAAAAAAGATAAAAAAAAGATAAAAGTAAAAATACAAAATATATATATACATATATATATATATATATATATATATATATATATATATATATATATATATATATATATATATATATATATATATATATATATATATATATATATACGTGTGCATGAAAGGGTGTATGTTCATATGCATGGATATATATATATATATATATATATATATATATATATATATATATATATATATATATATATATGTATCAATGTATATACATATATATATCTTTGCGTTAATGACCAGGGGCTCCGGCCTCAATGGTCGATAGGCAAAAAAAATAATAATAATATAATAAAAATGATTCGTGTCTGCTGGACGAGGTTCTTCATTTTTTTGTACAAATTATGTAAATATATTATACCATCTTGCTTAAGTTATTCTAATTAGGGCCGACAGCTGACGTATATGGAAATGTTCCTGACTTGTCTGGTTCCCTTTCGTATACTGATGTCCTCTATATTAGGTTGTGCCTCGACTGACAGTCACCAGGTGAGTCCAGGTATGTAATGTAGAAAGGCATTACATATCTGCAGTCGATGGTGTTTTCTTGGTCGAGGCTTTTTTACCATTAGTGTAGGTCTAGTTATTTGTCTCTTTAGGATTTAGTATAGGTTAGCGATTTTATCCGTTAGGTGATTAGTTTTAGGGTCTTTACATTAGGTATTTTTGTTTATAAGTGATATAAGGTTAAAAATTTTAAAAATATAAAAAATAATACTAATAATAAAAATACAAAAAAATAATAAAATAAAAATTATTATATATATATGTACGTGTGCATAAAAGTGTGTTTCTTCATATACATCGATGTTCTTACCTAATTGTTCTTACCTAATTGTATCTTTACAGGAATGAGTCAAGCTCGTACTGTCCCGTTTCTTAAACCATATTTATCGCACATATCCTTAAAATTTGTGAATTGTTTTGGCACACACTATTTCATTTGGTAGTGCATTCCACTGATCAATTGCTCTGTTTGGGAAACTGAATTTCCTCACGTCTTTATCACCTCTCTTCTTATGCAGTTTTTTGCAGTGTCCTCTTGCTGATGCTTCCCCATATGTTAATTAATCATTTATGTCTATATTCTCCTTCCCTGCTATGCATTTATATAGCATTATCATGTCATCTCTTTTCCTTCTCTCCTGTAGTGTTGGTAGATTCAGTTTATTTAGTCTTTCTTCGTAGCTTAGATCCCTTAAGCTTGGTATCCATCTTGTAGCTGGCCTTTCTGGTGTGTGTAGGGTTTTATTTCCTAACGTATAATCCCAATCAGGTCTTTTTCCACTTTCACCAAACTTGATTACATGACACTTGTCCATATTGAATTCCATTTGCCATGTATTGCTCCATTCATGAAGTTTATTTAATTTTTCTTTTAGCTCTTTACAGGAGTCTGTGTTAGTAATTCTCCTTTGTATTTTTGCATCATCTGCAAACAAATTTAGCTTTCATTTCCAGTGTTACTGTCTATATCATTTATATACACTAAAAACATGATTGGTGCCACCACTGAGCCCTGTGGTACTCCACTAGTCACTTCTTTCCATGATGAGTAGTTTCCCCTTAGTATTGTTCTCATTTCTCTTTTTTATGAGAAAATCTTGCATCCAACAAAACAGTTTGCCTCGAATTCCTCCTTGATGGTACAGTTTCCATAAAAGTCTTTGGTGTAGTACAGTGTCGAATGCTTTCTTGAAATCTAAATAGATACTGTCCACCGATCCTTCTCTTTCCTGTATTGTGTCTGTTACTCTGTCATAGTAGCTCAACAGATTAGTAACACATGATTTTCCTTTTCTGAAACCAAACTGTCTTTCTGTTATCATATTGTGTTCTTCTAGATGATTTACCCAAGCTTTTCTTATAAGCTTTTCTAATACCTTGCTTACAACACTGGTCAGTGATACTGGTCGGTAGTTGAGTGGATTTTGTCTATTCCCTTTCTTGAATAAGGGGACAATACTTGCTTTCTTCCAAATATCAGGTAGTTTACCTTGACTCAAGGATTTCTTGAAAATTAAAAATAATGGTTTACTTAACTCCTTTGCACATTCTCGTAGATCCAACATGAAATTTCACAGGTCCATTTACTTTTCCTCTGTCTAATTTACTTAAATCCTCCTGTATTACTTTTTCTGCTATTTGTATATCTGGTAGTATGTGTGGGCGTGCATGTTCCACATAGTTCCTCTCAAAATTTTTTTCTTCTGTAAAAACTGATTGGAAATTCTTATTTAGTGCTTCACAAATATCTTCCTCTTGTGTATAGGTGATTCCCTCGTCCGTAATGGATTGTATTATATCTTTTACTTTGGTTTTTCTTCTGATGTAGCTGTAAAATAGCTTCGGTTGATCACTACCTTTATTTTTGATATCCTCCTCAAACTGTTTTTGGGCTTCCCTCCTTATTTTTGTATAATCGTTTCTTGCCTGTTTGTAACTATTATATGCCCTTTCACTCTTGTGTCTTCTGTATCTATTCCACAACAAATCTCTTCTTTCTTTTGATTTTTTACATTCTGTATTGAACCATTTCTGTATTTTCTTATCTGCTTCTTTGTGCTGTGGGATGTACCTCTGGACTCCTGTTTCGTAAATTCACAGAATTTTTTATATACAGCATTTTAATCTTGTCCTCTAAGCTCATTTTCCCAATCAGCTTCTAAGAAATACTTCTTTAGGTCATGATAATTTCCCTTTTTATACTTAGGCCCTTTTTGTAACTTTCATTGCTGTTAACTATGTCATATGCTATCCTGAAGTTGCAATTTAGTACAGCATGGTCGCTTTTGCCGAGTGGAATGTGATATATTAAACTGTCAATATCGTTTTCTTGCCTAGTAAATATAAGATCTAGCATTGAAGGTACATCGAGTCCTCTTTTTCTGGTGGTTTCCCTCACATGTTGTGTTAGGAAAAACTCTTGCTCGAGATCCAGGAGCTTTTGATCTCAACAGCTTTCTTGGCCTATTATATGTAGAGTATCCCAATTTATATTTGTATTAACCCGCCGCATCCCGGAGATGTGAATTCACGTCCTCACATGATGTGCACTCATATCCCGGAGACATAAATTAACGCGGCAACATTGCAAGGTCCCTAATTTGCACAATTTTCAATTTTCGCAAGTGATTTCGCGAGTGATTTTTGGCACGTATACACTGGACACCTTCCTCTATTCCTCTACAAGATGCCAAGCAGGGACAATGCCTTACACCGCATAACCTCTCCCCCCCCCCCTGCACGCCATTGTCTCGGCAATTCTCCTGTTACCAGTGACCTGGCCAATAAAGACATTCAGGGCCAGAGTGATTCTTCAATCGATGACAATGTGGAGGACAAAGTTTACATAGCATTAGAGGAAGAAACAGTCAGACATGATGATCAGGTAATGTGGGAAAAAAAGGTCATGAATGGTGATGAGTTAGTGAGTGAAACAATGCTTATAATGCCTATATTACTGTTTAACCCTTTCAGGCACAGTCGCGCGATTCGCGTGATGTCGGCTTGCACTCCGCCAGACACAGTCACGCGACTCGCGTCCTTAAGGCCCCTTCAAGGCCCAAAAATATTCGTCAGAAAAAAACTTATAGGCCGATTTGCGTGATTTTTTGGCGCGTCTTAGGGTAGCCAAGGCCTACTGGAGGTAAGTCATTGGCAACACTGCTTTGCCTTATCAGCCTCAGCCCGCTCCCTCCAACCTCAGTGTTTGTTGAGCAGTCAGCCAGTGATGTTTGACAGCTCGTGGTTCCCTTTAAATCGTCCATAATTCTCCTCCTCTTGCCCAAGGCAAAGACCCTATTGAATCAGTGAGATAATACATTGTATGTGAACATATAGTGATGTGATATTGTTGATGGAACATTCATATATGTATTGAAAAGCAATTCTGGCCGTTAGCAATCGTTGGGCCTTGGAGCCAGACACATGGTCAGTGTAGCGGGGTTGCACCACTCCACCCCCCCCCGTAGGCCGTATGGCGTGAGTGGAAATACGTATATAAATGAAGCCAAGGCATAAATATATATTGTGTGAAACATACTGTGGATGGCTTGGTGAAATTATGGAGCCAGCAAGCGTTATGTGTGGCATGAAACAGTGTTGTGAAGGGGCAAACCTGAAGTTGGGAGGAGAATTACCGGTGTTTTTAGGGCTGGAATTATTGTGATTCTGATAGTGTAAATGCGTATGGAATTGTATGAAATATACGTCAAACAAGCTGCGAGTTTCCGTGAACGAGTGTGGTGTGTGCTAAAAATAGCGTTGCCTCATGCTCTCAGGGAGAAGCTGACTCACACACACACACTACATAACTCCTTATCTTCAAATCCGTGGTCTAACTGGATCAACACCCCTGGAGGAAGTGAGTTCTGCAAATTTTGTTGATATATGTAATAATCTATTACCATTACCTCTCACACTTTCAGACAAATATCCATTTTCTCCTACAGATTACACATATGAAAGAAAGTAAATCTCCACAGCAGTAACTATAGAAGAGTTATGCTTATGTGTAGTAGGTTATAACAATAGAAAAACATCCATGGAAGATGTAATAGTCTGTACAGATAGGGGAAAAAGAAAGTTAGTAGCATAGTCTTCAGGCCGGTGTACGAGGAAGAAACAGTGTGTGTAAAAGTTGGTAGCGATCGGAAGAGTAACCTCAATTTGTCGGCCAATTACTCGAAAACTATTAGACTTATCGATTTCCTGTTACAACCATCATCAATACCACTAAATTCTACGTAAGATCAATACCAGAATGTAAGCCTTTGGTAGCGTTTTGGGGGGTAAAAGGCGAGAGAAATGTTTTTGTTCCTAGCGGTCGTTGTGTGACATGACAAGCGCTCGGAGTAATAACATCATTTTGTCGGCCAATTACTCGAAAACTATTAGACTTATCGATTTCCTGTTACAACCATCATCCATACCACTAAATTCTACGTAAGATCAATACCAGAATGTAAGCCTTTGGTAGCGTTTTGGGGGGTAAAAGGCGAGAGAAATGTTTTTGTTCCTAGCGGTTGTTGTGTGACATGACAAGCGCTCGGAGTAATAACATCATTTTGTCGGCCAGTTACTCGAAAACTATTAGACTTATCGATTTTCTGTTACAACCATCATCAATATCACTAAATTCTATGTATGATCAATACCAAAATGTAAGCCTTTTGTAGCGTTTTGGGGGATAAAAGGCGAGGGAAATGTTTTTTTTTTCCCTCGCGTTTATCAGTGACATTCGCTCGGAGTAATAACCTCACTTTGTCGGCCAATTACTCGAAAACTATTAGACTTATCGATTTTCTGTTACAACCATCATCAATACCACTAAATTCTACGTAAGATCAATACCAGAATGTAAGCCTTTGGTAGCGTTTTGGGGGGTAAAAGGCGAGGGAAATGTTTTTCCTCGCATTTGTTATCAGTGACAAGCGCTCGGAGTAATAACCTCACTTTGTCGGCCAATTACTCGAAAACTGTTTGACTTATCGATTTTCTGTAACAACCATGATCTATACCACTAAATTCTACGTATGATCAATACCAAAATGTAAGCATTATGTTACGTTTTGTGCGATAAAAGACGGTGGAAATGAGTGTCTCTTCCCGGCTGTTACCATTGAGAAAGGCTCGTAGTAATACTCTCATTTTCTCTGCCAATTACTCGGAAACTATTGGACGTATCGATTTCACGTTTGAACCATGATGAAGAGCAGGAAATTCTATATATGTACAATACATAAAAATGTAATATTTCTAATAAGAATTCGTGGTTACGTAGACGGGAACATTGCGTACGCCATGCGCGCATCACGAAAGTCAATCACGCACGGAGTGCCTTGTACTTTTTTTCGATTTACTCGAGAACTATGAGGCGTATGGGGTTTTCCCGTCACAATGGGAAAGCTGGATAATGGGGGCATATTACTATGTAATAAAAACGTTAGGTCCCTGGGAAAACTTAGCTCTCAGAGGTCAGTGAAAATTTTTCGAAAATGGCTCTCAGTTTTTGACCATTTTCTCGAAAAGTATACATCGTATCTAAACCAGATTGGTTTCGTTAGAAAGCTGATGAAATTCTCTATGAAAAAATATTAGATCATTTTCCTGTAGGATGGAAAACATTCAAACGGTGATGTTGGGAAGTCAAAAATGTTTACTCGACATGCCTTCCAGGGCTCATAACTTTCTGTGCTGTTGTTTTCCTGTGTTTTGGTCATGTTTATCAGATAGAACAAACATCCATGCATACCTGGACATAGGTTTCATGGGAATACATTGATTTTGGGGGGGCGAAAATAAGGCAAGAATGTGTTTCATTCGCTCAAATTTGCTCAAATTTGCCGCGCGCGCGCTCACCGGCCGGGCGGCTTCGTAGTCGAAATTCCGGGATCAGAAAACTTATTGAAACTTATCGTGCGCGAAAGGGTTAAAAACCAATATAGTCTTGTACTAGATATAAATTTGTACCAAGAAAATAAATAAATACTGTTTATGAGTGGATAAAATAGTTACCCTCCCATAGAACTCGTTTTCTTTGGTGCCAGCCTGTTAGAAAACCCAGTCAGGTAAGGAGGTACTCATACCTGAATCAAGTATTTTAAACCTCAGGTGAGCGATTTCTCTATGAATTTTCGATGTTTCTCACCAAAAGCGGATGTTTGAGCCAAAAAAAAAAAAAAGGTCCAAAAATGTCGGGACTGGGGCGTACCACTACCCAGAAAACGTTGGGATGGGGCGGGTTAATATCTCCAGTTAGTATAATATTCTTTCTGATTTCTCTTCCATTTTATGTAGTAATGCTCTTAAACTCTGAATTGTACTCTCTGCCAGGTCCTCATATTCGACTCTTTCCCATGTGTTTGATCTGGGTGGCATGAACAAATTGGCTACAATTACTTCCCTTCAGATGTGTTAATCTCTACTGCAATCAGTTCTACTTGTGAGGGTATATCTAGTTTTATTTCACTGACTTTTAGATTTTTCTTGGTTAATATTATATAATTCCTCCTCCTTTTTTTAAGTTTCTACCTCTTCTCCATATATTATATTCCTCTAAGTTTAGTATGTCATTTGATATCCTTAGTGTTACTTTTGTTTCAGTTAGGCATATTATATGTGGTTCATTTTCTCTGACATAATCATTCATCTCTAATAATTTAGATACCATTCCATCCACATTTGAGTACATCAACTTAATCATCTTGTTTATATACTTGTCTTGACATGGTTCTACTACCTTCCTCCTTTTTATTCCCTCCTGTTTATGTACCACTTTCGTACCTGCAATCCAATTACTTTGTAAAAAAAAATGTGTTCTTCTTCTCTTCTGATCATCCCTCATTTTTTGTTTTTGCTTCCTCCCTCTTCTCTTTCAGTAATTCCAGTTCCTCTTGTGTTAGGCATCTTTTTATCCATACATTTTTGAACTCCTCTTTTTCCATAAGATTCTTTGCATTTTTTAGTATCTCCTCCATGGTGTTTACGCTCTGGAAAGTTACCTTTAGAGGTCTTGACTTGCTTTTCTCATATTTCCCTAACCTTTTGTGTTCCTCTATGTCTTTACTACAGATTTCTTCTGATACTTCTTTCAATAAGCTCATTACATTTGCCATCTCCTTTTTATCTCTTGAGATCTTGTTTTTTACTTCTTCCACTTCTACACCAGTGATTACTATAGATTTGTTGATATCTACTGAATCTCTGACTAACTTTGGATTGTTTTGGATTTTTCTTTTCACTTCCTTTTTAATGCTTTTTTCTTCCACCCTTGTTTCTAAGTCTTTCTTTACTTTCACCATTTCAGCATACATGGTTTCCACATCATTTTTGTTGCTTTGCACAGCTTCTTTCACCTGTGTTATCTTCTCAATATCACTGCTCTGGTCTATCAGACTGCTTACTTGCCTAATTGTCTCTGTATCATTTTTTAACTCTCCCATAATACTCTCGTGGTTGACTACTGTTATTGCCATTTCACTCATTTTCCTCCTAAGTGTACTCACTTCCACTGTTAGTTCACATATGGTTGTGTCTTTCTTGTTGATCTCCTTTCCTAGTTTTTCTATTTCTTCTTTTTGCAAGTGCATCTGCTTCTTTATTTCATCAATCTCATTCTGGAAGGCCATCACCAGTCTGTGTACACACTCTACCAGTTTATTGTGAGTCTCCATTTCAACCAGTTCTTGGTAGAAATCATCATCGTGCTTTCTACTTTTATCCCTTTTCTTTAGCAAATTTGCTTTACTAAAGTATGTGGCCATTTTGCAATACTAAAATCACAGAGTACTTACATTCCCTGGGGCAGTTGTAGTCCAAACAAACAATCAGCTGATTGAGCGCATTCTTTCGCTACTCGGTTCTCTTTTCTGTTTGAACAAGAGTTGTTTAAACTTCTCCTTATTTTTTTTTATTATAAAAAAAAACATTAAGTCTAACCTGGTACAGAGCTTGACTCATATAAAGATACTAATTTAGGCAATGCCACTGGCCGTGCTGGCTCGGTATGGAGCGCTGTCAGACCGCATCTGCTCTCCTTGATGTCTTCTGTGTGTGTATGTATGTATATATATATATATATATATATATATATATATATATATATGTTTGTATATATATGTATATATATATGTGTCAATGAATATACATATATATATTTTTGCCTTAATGACAAGGGGCTCCGACCCCAATGGTCGATAGACAAAAAAAAAAAAAAAAAAAAAAGATTCGTATGCCGCAAGCTTGATGTTCTACAAAATAATGTTTCAAACAGACATGAAATGAAATTGCCCAGGACTGGTGCCCAACGCTTACTAAAATCAGGTGACCCCCAGAAAATAATTTTTAATTACTCAGACGTTTCCCTCTCAAAGAGGGAACAGTTCCTTTTATCTTTTGGCTTAGATTTTTGTCTTCCAGTGTTTAAGCCTTCTATTTATAGATATTTTTTATCATATGAAAATCTTGTAAATAGACTTAAAAGTCTTAAAATTACTAATGGCTATCGATTTGATTCGGTGGTTAAAAGCATACGCCACATAGCCTCTGAAACTTTTTACGGTTTTAAGCCCACAACAGTGTTCTCTCCGATAATAAATCGGTCAGATTTTAAATTACTGAAGAACCTTGGTTGAATGTCGTCCTGATAAAGGAAAGGAAGTCGTCCTTATGAACAGGTCTGATTATATCCTTAAATGAGAGAAAAATTAAATGACTTCACAAAATTTACTAAACTACGGTACTCTGAAATTTTCGCAGTGTCCATGAAATTAGAAGATAAAGTGACTAGATTCATCAGTAAGTTAGTTTCCTTTGGTGTCATTTCTTCTGAAGATTCAGAATCCCTGAAACCTGTGGGGTCGACTCCTGCCTTGTTATATGGTCTAGGTACACAAACTATCAGTTCCCCACCATCCTATCATGGCTGCTTACAGTACTGCTTCATTTAACTTATCAAAGTTTCTTGTCTCACTTCTAAATGCCCAAACCACCAATGACTTCACAGTGAAGAACTCGTACGAGTTTGCAGATTCCCTGTCCAAAATTTATATACCTGACACTTATTTAATGTGCCGTTTTGATGTTGCCTCCCTTTTTACTAATATACCCATTGATGAAACCATCAACATAATTTTGAAAGTGCTCTATAAAGACATTAAACTTTTCAGGGGAATGACATGTATTCCAAGAACTTTGGCTTTTTGTGTTAATGATGGCTTGTTTATTTTCAACAACGAACTATACAAACAGATTAATGGTGTTGCTATGGGATCACCCCTTAGACCTACTTTTGCCAACATCTTTTTATGTTATTATGAAAAATTATGACTAAGAGATTGTCCAAGTAATATTAAACCATGGATAAACCAAAGGTATGTCGATGATACATTTGTCATATTTAGAGATAAAAGCGATGCTTAGGATTTTTTGCACTATATAAACACTCGTCATGATAACATACAGTTCACGATTAATACAGAGTCTAACGGTTGTCTCCCATTTTTAGATATCCTAGTTAGGAGAGATAATGGTAAATTCCTCTGTTCTGTGTTCCGTAAGCCTACTTTCTCAGGCTTGGGTTGCTGTTTTTTCAGTTATTGTTGCAAAATGTTTAAAATCAATGCTGTTAAGACCTTGTTACATAGAGCATTTTTTCTCTCATCTACTGTACATATTCTCTATTTCATAATGAGATTTGTGTCCTAAGAAAATATTTCGTATATAATGGCTACAATGATAACTTGTTCTATCGTCTTGTAAGGAATTTTCTTAACAACCACTACATGCCTAAACAACAAATCTCTACCGCTAGTAAGGAGGTAATTTATCTCAGTTTACCCTACTTGGGTGATATTTCGGTTCAAATGAAAAACCGCTTAATTCACAGCCTTGTTAAATTTTATCCTCAAATTGACTAAGTAATTCATTGAAAAATTACTCATTTTTTCACGTTAAAGACTCTGTTCCGACCGACCTCCGTTCGTCTATTGTTTATTGCTTCACTTGCCCAGGTTGCCAGGCCGGGTATATTGGTAGCACAATCCGTGCTTTCAAGGGGAAGACTTTGATGGATGGTCGCGGGGAGTTTAACGTGTTTCTCTGGCTCTCCTCTAGTTTTCACGGCTGCCTCACCGGCATTAGTTTTGTAAATAAAGCGATAAATAGTTAGGTTAGCTAGTACTAATTTTCCTCCCTACCCTTGCTAGAGATATAGTAAGTGTCTATATCTATTTACTAATTTTACCTTTGCTTACTCGCCCACGGAGGATCCCCCCCACTGATCGCTCTGGGACGTGAAGCAACACGGTCGGGCCTCCCTGGAGTGGTTTGAGAGGGCAATCTTAGCCATAGGTGTTTTGCCCTGGGTTTTTTGTCCCTTGATTGTTTTTTCTCTTTCTTCCCACTTGATCACTATGGCGGACACCACTGCTGCCTCCCCCCCCTTCAGGGGGGAAGGTGGTCCTGACGACAACGCGACGGTCACACAGACAGACTGCCCCCAGACTGAACGGCCTCGGACACGCCCTCCACTAGACATTGACGTCAAAATTGCTAGTGTTGTTTTGCTGCACACGGTTGGTTCTACTCCCCTGTCCAGCCTCAATCCTTTCATTATCAAGAAGGTGATTGATGGATGTGCAGAGCGGTAGAACAGGTGAAAAAACTTCCTAGTGGAGATCTCCTAGTAAAGACTGCGAACTCGTCCCAGATTAACGATTTGATGAAGTTGAGCAAATTCCGTTGCTATGATGTTTTGCCGACGATCCCTCATTCCATGAATTCCTGCAAGGGTGTCATCACTTGCAGGGACCTCATGGTCATGGAAGAGGACGACATCATACATGAACTTGCTCATGAAGATGTAATTGAAGCCCGTTTCATCATGAGATTTTCCGAGGGCAGGAGGACGAAAACGGCAACGGTTATATTGACTTTCGGCAAAGTGACTCTCCCAACCTATATTAAAGTGGGGTATGAAATTGTTAACGTAAGAACGTACATCCCTAACCCACTTCGTTGTTTACGATGTCAGTTATATGGACATCATGAAAAGTCTTGTCGGGCTTCCCAATCAGTCTGTGGCAAGTGCGCAACGCAAGGTCATGATGCTGAACAATGCACATCAGAGGCTGTCAGCTGCTTTTACTGCAAGGGTGCTCACTCCACTTCCTCTAGGGATTGTCCCATGTGGAAGAAGGAGAAAGAGGTCTGTGCGGTGAAGGCGACTGAGGGCATCTCTTTCTACGAAGCAAGGAAAAAGGTGAAGGAGTTGCATGGAACTCCCACACCGAATAGGTCCTATGCTTTGGCGGTGATGTCCCGCCCTGTGATGTGCACTGTGGAGACGCAGACTGATCTCGTGCTTGTTAATCAGGTCACTCACTCTACCTCCACCTCCATCTCTGAGCCTCCTGTACGATCCAACTCTCTAACTGACCTCCCTAAAGCTTCATTATACTCACAGGCCGCTGCTGCTTCTCAGTCAATCAAACCTAAACCGAAGCCAGACAAGACTGTAAAACATAACTTCACTACCCTTTCGAAGCCACGTCCTCATGTCCTCCCTGCTCCTAGTCCAGCAAGCGAGGGAGAGGAAGAATAACTCTTCCCCGGTGGAATCTGGGAGCCTTGTTGACAAAAATATGGAAGTTACCATCACCAAGCACGGGGAATGGTCCTCTGGTAGCCACTCGCCTGGTCACGGGGGGCATAAAAAAAACTAAGCACACTGGCCCCCCTCGTAAATCTTAAACCGCCGCATTCACTATACTATAGTGGAATTGTAGAGGTACTGGGAATAAGTTACACAATATAGCAATCTTGCTTTCTATACACAGGCCAGACGTTGTTTGTTTACAGGAGATGTGCCTGGAGGTTCACCCTGATCCTCCACAGTTAAAACACTACCATTCGTATAAAAGATATGAAGGTCACGGAGTGGCCATATACACACAAAAATCACACCCACAAACGGAAGTGATTCTAAATTCTCCTCTGGAAGCTGTCACGTGCAGAATAAAATTTAATAACACGTATCTGTCTATTTGCTCTCTGTACTGTAATCCACAGGGCCTCATTGATAGTGATGCTTTAAATTCACTATTTGAACATCTTCCTGGAAATAAGTTAGTGTTGGGCGATTTTAACGCCCATCACTATCAATGGGGTACCTTGAGGATTGATGGTCGTGGGGAGTAAGTAGCCGACCTAATACTACAGTCCAACCTCTGTCTCCTGAACGATGGTAGAGTGACTCATGTAGATGATCGTCCTGGTAACTTTTCAGCCATTGACTTATCTTTGGCCTCCCCTGGTATACATCAAGATTTCTCATGGGACCCTTACGACGGCTCCTTGGGAAGTGATCATCTGTCTTTCTTATACACGCGACATCATTTCGGACCCTCCACCTCCAAAATTTAACTATAAGGAAACAGATTGGGGATCCTTCTCAAGGATCACCAATTTAGATATATCTGTGGAACCGTGGTTGTTAAGGTCGAAAATATAACTACTTCCATATTACACACAGCTGAAGCTGCTATTCCCAAGACTTCTACAGTTCATGCAAAGCATAGAGCACATTGGTGGACGCCGGATTGCCGACAAGCATTAAGAAAACGCAATAGGAGATACAGGATTTTTGACAGTCAGCCCACTGAGAAAAATTTTATTGCATACAAACAGGCACAGGCTGAGGCAAGGAGAATAATAAGAAGGGCCAAACGTGACTCATGGCGGTCCTTTGTGTCCATGGTGACTCGTACAACACCATTAGGTAAAGTCTGGCCATCTATAAGATTATTAAATAATAAAGGCCCATATTTCCCTATCACCACCTTTCAGATTAATAATAACATCTATGATGAGCCCGTGAACGTTGCTAACATCCTCGCCAGGAGTTTTTCTCATATAAGTAGCGCAGCCAATTACGACCTGCGTTTTCAACACCATAAACGCATGGCTGAGCTACAGATATTATACTTTGCCACAGAAGATGTAGACTCCCCATACAACAAATAGTTTACACTAGATGAACTGCTCCTTGCCCTTCAATCCTGTAAACACACCAGCCCTGGACCAGACACCATCACGTACGGTATGATCCTGCACCTTAACCCGCTGCGTCCTGGAGACGTGAATTCACGTCCTCACATGATGTGCACTTATATCCCGGAGACGTGAATTAACACGGCAACATTGGAAGGTCCCTAATTTGCACAGTTTTCAATTTTCGCGAGTGATTTCGCGAGTGATTCTTGGCACATATACACGGGACACCTTCCTCTATTCCTCTACAAGATGCCAAGCAGGGACAATGCCTTACACCACATAACCTCTACCCCCCCCTGCACGCCATTGTCTCGGCAATTCACCTGTTACCACTGACCTGGCCAGTAAAGACATTCAGGGCCAGAGTGATTCCCCAATCGATGACAATGTGGAGGACAAAGTTTACATAGCATTAAAGGAAGAAACAGTCAGAAATGATGATCAGGTAATGTGGGAGAAAAAGGTCATGAATGGTGATGAATTAGTGAGTGAAACAATGCTTATAATGCCTATATTACTGTTTGAAAACCAATATACTCTTGTACTACATATGAATTCGTACCAAGTAAATAAATACTGTTTATGGTGGATAAAATAGTTACCCTCCCATAGAACTCGTTTTCTTTGGTGCTAGCCTGTCAGAAAACCCAGTCAGGTACGGAAGTACTCGTACCTAGATCGAGTATTTTAAACCTCAGGTGAGCGATTTCTCTATGAATTTTCAATGTTTCTCACCAAAAGCGGATGTTTGAGCCAAAAAAAAAAAAAAAAGGTCCAAAAATGTTGGGACTGGGGTGTACCACTGCCCAGAAAATGTCAGGATGGGACGGGTTAATCTATTTCTGTAATAAAAATATATATCAGAAAGGAAGGGAGAAGCCTAAGTGACATTTACATTCACCTGGAACTTCCTATTTCTTGCTGATTAAAATGTTAGCATTGTACAATGAGATTTGGGCATCTCGAACGTTCCCAAACTCATGGCACTTTGCGCACGTCATACCGATACCCAAAGAGGCTGGTCGTCTTATGAATCCCACTTCATTTCGTCCTATTGTGTTGACTTCTTGTCTATGTAAGGTCATGGAACGAATGGTAAACAATTGGCTTCATTTTGTTTTAGAGTCGAAGAATTTGTTAAATGATCAACAATGTGGCTTCCATAAATACAGAAGTTCACTAGATCATATAATGAATTTGGAGCATTGTATTGCAGACGTATTTCCCAATAAAGAATTCATGATAGGGGTGTTCTTGGACATCCATAAAGCCTATGACATGACATGGTGACACGGAATACCAATGAAGCTCTATGCTTATGGTTTAAGAGGAAATTTGCCTATTTTTATTTCTAATTTCTTAAGGGACAGGACTTTCTGTCAAATTGCCCCATAACATAACATTGGATATATTTATCCAGGAAAACGGGATGCCGCAGGGAAGTGTGCTTAGTCCTACTTTATTTAGTATTATGATCAATGATATTCTGTCATCAGCTCCCATCCCGAGGAATCTTAAATACTCGCTCTACGCTGACGATTGTGCAATATGGCACTCTTCCCGTAGTGCACAATTATCGGCTGGGCGGATTCAAGCAGCCCTTGACTCCGTCCACCAATGAGCCTTGCAGTGGGGATTTAAGTTTTCCATCTGTAAGTGTGCCGCTGTAGTCTTCACTAATCGTAACGTACCTAATTTGTGCTTAACTTTGGATAATCAGGCAGTACCTTTTCAAAATTCTGTAAAGTTTCTGGGAATTCATTTTGATCGTTGGTTGAACTTTAAAAGTCATGTTAATACTTTGCTTGCTCGTTGCAAAAAACCAGTAAATGTCCTGAAGTACCTAGTGGGTACTACATGGGGTGCCGACAGAAAATCTTTATTAATGGTGTATGAGTCCCTTATTCAATCAAAGCTAGACTATGGTGCACAGGTGTATGGCTTGGCATCCGATGCCACACTGAAAGGATTGGATGTGCTACAGAATAAATGTTTGCGAATATGTCTTGGAGCCGTCCGGTGTACCCGTGTAGCTCGTATGGAAGTGGAGGCGAATGTGCCTCCCCTCCGTATCCGACGTGACCACCTGGCCTTATCGTATGGCATACGAACATATAGAAAAAGTAATATCGGCAATGTGGCCTGTACCCTCCTGCGTCAATACCACCACCTTCTGCGGGGGGTGTGCCGGCCACTTGCCATTCACCTCCACTTACTGACTCAGGAGCTTGGGGTGGACCCCATTGACTGTTACAAGTTGGTGTTAAAAAATATAGTGCCTTTGGAGCCACCTGGCTTTACAGTTGATGTTACATGGCTCCCAGCACCAAAGGCCAAGGCGCCGGAGGCGGAGGTCCACCACTTGTTTCTTAACATCATCATTTGTCACTTGGGGTCCCACCACTTGTACACCGACGGCTCCAGTGCATGTGTGGGTGCAAGTGTGTGGTCGACTGAATGTGCCCTCAGGTATCGGTTGCCGATTCTTACATCTGTGTTTACCTCAGAACTTTTTGCTATTGACAAAGCCAAAGACTATGCTCTCAATTCTAGGCATGACACATTTGTCATATTTTCAGATTCAAAATCATCCCTTCAGGCAATTGCATCTTGCAACACGGACTCTTACGAGATCCAGGGCCGCATCATTAATAAGTTGCATTCATGCAACAAGTCATTCACGCTGATCTGGGTGCCTGGACATTGTCGTATCTACAGCAATGAGCAGGCTGACTTACTTGCAAACTCGGCTGTAGAGCTCGTGATCTACGGTCGAGTCTCTCTCTCGGAAAGAAATCAATAAATCTTCTGTGGCAAGGTCAGTGGATCAGACTTAATATTCCAACCTGTAAGCCGTCACTGGGCGACTGGGACACTGCCAACCGCCCCAGTCGCCTTGAAGAAAAAGTATTGGCACGGTTACGGCTCAATGCCACCATTTTAACTCACATGACACCATATATGGAAAGACGCTTTCCACTGCACTGTGACATCTGTAATGCGGTGTTATCTATCAGTCATATCATCCTGTGCTGTCGGCGATTTATTCGTGAACGTGCTTCACTTATAAATTACTGTGGCGCAGCAAACGTCCCCTTCACCCTTTCCACCATCCTGGGTGATGGGGACATTTTTATGACTGATAAATTGATGGCTTTCCTGAGAGAGACCAGACTGATCAGAGTGATGTGACTTTTTTACTCTATGGTTATAGTTTTTATCAACTGTAAATATGTATATGTTGTAATATTAATTAGGGTTGACAGTTGACATATTTGAAATAGTTCCTCCTCCCACTGATCTATTTCTAATATTGATGTCCCCTACATTAAACCCCGTTCCTTGACTGACAGTCAAACAGCTGATGAGTGCAACTGTGCAATATAGGAAGGTATTGGGTACTTGCAGTCGATGGTGGTCTGCTGGGCGAGGTTCTTCACTTTTTGTACAAATTATGTAAATACATTATACCATCTTGCTTAAGTTATTCTAATTAGGGCCGACAGCTGACGTTTATGGAAATGTTTCTGACTCGTCTGGTTACCTTTCATATATTGATGTCCCCTATATTAGGCTGCGCCTCGACTGACAGTCACCAGGTGATGAGTGCAGGTATGTAATGTAGAAAGGCATTTCATATCTGCAGTCGATGGTGTTCTCTTGGTCGAGGCTTTTTTACTATTAGTGTAGGTCTAGTTATTTGTCTCTTAGGATTTAGTATAGGTTAGCGATTTGTCTGTCAGGTGATTAGTTTTAGGGTCTTTAGATTATGCATTTTAGTTTATAAGTAATATAAAGTTAAAAATATAACAAATTAAAAAAACTAAATAAAAATTAAAGTACAAAAAAATAATAAAATAAAAATTATTATGTATATGTGTACGTGTGCATGAAAGTATATATATATATATATATATATATATATATTTGCTTTAATGACCAGGGGCTGCGGCCCCAATGGTCGATAGGCAAAAAAAAAAAAAAAAAAGTGCTTTCAAGGTTTGGACAGACGAACATATGGGTCAGTCGAGCAGCACACTTTTATGCATGGTCGTGGAGAGTGAGATTGTGTGCTGCTGAGCTCTCCTCTAGCTTCCTAGGGCTACCTCACCGGCAATAAGCTTTTTTTTTTTTTTCACCCTTCTGGTGTGCGTTAGGCTAGCTAGCTAGTTTCTCACTTTCCTGCCCTCCCTGTTAGTTTGGAACAGAAGGTGTCTGTTCCTGTGTACTGAGATTACCTTTGCTTGCTGCCCACGGAGGGTTTCCCCCCCTGATAGCTCTGGGGCATGAATTAACACGGTCGGGCCTCCCTGGAGTGGTTTGAGAGGGCAATTTCAGCCTTAGGTGTTTGGTCCCGGTGTGTTTTGTCCCTTGCTCGTTTTCGTCCTTCTTCTCACTTCCCCCGTTAAGGGGGAGTGGTTACTATGTCTGACGCCCCTGCCGCCTCCCCCCCCTCCAGGGGGGGAGGTGGTCCTGACAAACCTAGGACTGTACCACGGACTGACCGCCCCCTGACTGAATGGCCACAGACTCGTACCGATCTGGACATCAGTGAAAATAATGCACAGTTTGTAACGCTCCATGCTCTCGGTTCCACACCCTTGAGCAGTATCAATCCCATCATCATCAAGAAAGTGATTGATTACTGTGCTGGGGAGGTGGAACAGGTGAAAAAACTTGCAAATGGAGACCTCCTCATCAAAACCTTCAACTCCTCCCAGGTAAAAGATTTGATGAAACTATGTAAGTTCCATGAATATGATGTCGAGCCGAAGATCCTGCACGCCATGAATTCCTGCAAAGGTGTTATCACCTGCAGGTATCTCATGGTTATGGAAGAGGAAGAGATCATACGGGACCTTGCTCAACAGGACGTAATCAATGCCTGATTTATAACCAGATTTTCTGAAGGCATGAGGACGAAGACTGCCACTATTGTCTTGACTTTTGAAAAAGTTTCACTCCCAGACCATGTCAAAGTTGGATACGAAATTATTAATGTAAGGCCTTATATCCCAAATCCACTTCGTTGTCTAATGTGTCAATTGTACGGGCACGGTGATAAGACTTGTCGGGCTTCCCAGTCAGTGTGTGGCAAATGTGGAACACAGGGACATGATGCTGAACACTGCACATTGGAGACGGTACGTTGTTTTCACTGCAAGGGTGCACACTCCACTTCCTCTAGAGATTGTCCCAAGTGGAAGGAGGAGAAGGAGGTCTGCATAGTGAAAGCAACTGAGGGCATTTCCTACTACGAAGCTAGGAAAAAGGTGAAGGAGTTGCATGCAACTCCCACGCTGAATAGGTCCTATGCTTCAGCGGTAATGTCCCGTCTCGTGATGTGTTCTGTTGAAACACAGACTGAGCCTGAACCTGTTCCTCTTGACACACACACTACCTCTTCATCTGAGCCTCCTGTCCAATCCACCTCTCAAACTGACACCCCTCTTGCACCTTGGTACCCTCAGGCTGCTGCTGCCTTTCAGTCAGTAAAGCCTAAACAGAAGTCTGACAACTCTAGTAAGAGTAATATGGCCACCCTTACCAAACAGCCACGTCCTCATGTCTTTCCTGCTCCTGGTCCGGCGAGGGAGAGAAGAGTTAGCTCTTCCTCGGGAGGCTCTGGGAGCCTAGTTATTGATGAGCAACATATGGAGGTTTCCGCTAGTAAGCACCGGGATAGGTCCCCTGGTAGCCACTTGTCTGGTGGCGGGTGGCATAAAAAAGCTAAGCACATTGGCCCCTCTCGTAAATCTTAAACCGCCACATTCACTATGTTACAATGGAATTGTAGGACTCTTGAGAATAAAGTCCACAATAAAGCAATTTTGCTATACACAGGCCAGACGTTGTTTGTTTACAGGAGACGCGCCTGGTGGATCACCCTGATCCTCCACAGTTCAAACACTACCATATTATAGAAGATATGATGGTCACGGAGTTGCCATATACATACTCAAATCACACCCACAAACAGAAGTGGTTCTAAATTCTACTTTGGAAGCTGTCACGTGCAGAGTAAAATTTAATAACTTATTTGTATATTTGTTTTATCTACTGTCCTCCCCGTGGTCCCATTGATGGTGATGCTTTCACTTCCCTAACCCATCAACTTCTGGGTCGAAAATTAATTTTAGGCGATTTTAATGCCCATCACTATCAGTTGGGAAGCTTGAAGAGTGATGGTAGGGGGGAGCAAATAGCCGACCTAATATTAGAGTCAAACCTCTGTCTTCTAAACAGTGGTAAAACGACTCGCGTAGATGACCTCACTGGCAACATGTCATGTATAGATCTGTCCTTGTCATCTCCCGATATACACTCTAACATCTCTTGGGACCCATATGACGACTCGATGGGTAGCGATCATTTTCCAATCTTTCTTTCTTATGCACGCGACGATTCTCGGCCTCCTCCACCATCTAAATTTAACTTTAAGAAAGCAGATTGGGGGTACTACTCACGGATCGCCAATCTAGATATATCGGGAGATAACATTGATGACAAAGTTGCACACCTACAGACTTCCATTATACACGCAGCTGAGGCTGCTGTTCCCAAGACATCTACGATTCCAAACAAGTGTAGAGTTTCGTGGTGGACACCAGATTGCCAACAAGCACTCACAAAGCGCAATAGGAGATACAGGATTTTTGAGAAACAGCCAACAGAATCAAACTTTATTGCCTACAAAGTAGCTAAGGCTGAGGCAAGGAGGACAATTAAAGCGGCAATACGGAATAACTGACGTAGTTTTGTGTCCACGGTGAATCGCTCCACCCCACTAAGTCAGGTCTGGTCCACCATAAATGTACTAAACAACAAGTACACCCGGTCACCGATCACCACACTTGAGGTGGCTGGGAATGTCATTGACGATCCCGTGGACATTGCCAAAACTATTGCTGACCATTTTGCACCGGTAAGCAGCTCAGCCAACTATGATCCTCGCTTTCTCCACCATAAGCATAAAGCTGAGCTGCAAAATTTCAACTTTGCCACTGAAGATGGAGATACCAGCTACAATTACGAATTTACTTTAGATGAGCTTCTCCTTGCCCTTAAATCCTGTAAAGGCTCCAGTCCCGGTCCATCCACCATTACGTACGGTATGATTTAGCATCTTACTCAGGCCAACCTGAGTAAGCTGTTAGTGGTGTGCAATGAGATTTGGGCATCCCGCACGTTCCCAAACTCATGGCACTATGCGCACGTCATACCGATACCTCGCCGGGATGGTCGCCTTACGAGTCCCAGTTCGTTTCGACCTATTGCGCTGACTGACTGTCTATGTAAGGTCTTTGAACATATGGTTAATAAAAGGTTACTTTTTGCTTTAGAGTCGAAGGGTGTGTTAAATGATCAACAGAGTGGATTCCGTAAATACAGGTCCACTTTGGATCATTTAGTGCACCTGGAGCATTGCATAGCCGAGGCTTTTGCCAATCGTGAATTCATGATTGGAATTTTTCTGGATATTCATAAGGCTTATGATATGACCTGGTGAAATGGAATACTACGTAAACTCTACGCTTATGGTTTAAGAGGTAATTTGCCCATTTTCCTTCAGAACTTCCTTACTGACAGAACGTTTTCTGTCAGATTATCCTGTAATGTATCTTTGGACATATTTGTCCAAGAGAACAGGGTACCACAAGGAAGTGTGCTTAGCCCTACTTTGTTCAGCGTTGCCATTAATGACCTTCTGTCATCTGCCTCCGTCCCCAGGATGATTAGATACTCACTCTATGCTGATGACTGTGCAGTGTGGCACTCTTCCCGCAATGAAGTCCTCGGCAAAGCAGATTCAACTGGCACTTGAATCTGTTCAGCGTTGGGCCCTGGAGTGGGGATTTAAATTTTCCATCCCTAAGTGTGTCGGTGTTGTTTTTACTCGTAAACTTAACGTACCTCCTTTCCATTTGACTTTAGACAATCAGCCCATACCTTTTCAAAATTCAGTAAGATTCCTGGGTCTACATTTTGATAGTAGGCTCAGTTGGAGAACACATATTAATCATTTGCTTGTTTCTTGTAGTAAAAAAGTAAACATCCTCAAGTTTCTTTCTGGAAAATCGTGGGGAGCAGACAGAACATCTTTACTGATGGTGTATAAGTCCCTTATCCGTTCTAAGCTTGACTATGGCTCACAAGTGTATGGGTCGGCATCGGATGCTGTACTCCGTAGACTTGATGTGCTTCAGAACATGTGCTTGCGTATATGTCTCGGAGCCCTTCGATGTACTCATGTGGAGCGGTTGGAAATGGAGGTTAATGTGCCTCCCCTCCATTTACGACGTGACCACCTGCTATTTTCTTACGATATCACCACCCACCGTAAACGCTCACTTGGCCTTCCAACTTGTCGGATCCTTCTATTGTGGGAAAACCTGCTGCATGCGGCCCTCAAGCTGGTGGCTGTGAGGCTTCACTTCCTCTGTGAGGTGTTAGGGATCGACCTTTCTAATGGGGATCAGGTTTTAACATCAAAAATAGTTCCCTGGGAGTCTCTTGCTACCACATTTAATACTGACTGGCTCCCCATCGCAAAGTACAAGGCGCTGGAAGTGGAGGTACGACAGTTGTTCCGGATGATCCTCATTAGACACCTAGCATCATTCCACTTGTACACCAAGGGCTCTAAGATGGATGAATGTGTGGGTTCGAGTGTGTGGTCTACGGAGTGCTGCATCCGTTTTCGTTTGCCCCCTCCATACGCCTGTATGCACTGCTGAATTATTTGCCATAGATCAAGCCATGGACTTTGCTTTGCGTTCAGATCACGACAGTTTTGTCATTTTTTCGTACTCTAAGTCATCCCTTCTGGCAATTCATTCATGTAGGACTGATTCACGTGAGGTCCTGGGCCGCATTATCAATAAGCTGCACACATGTGCTAAATCCTTCTCTCTGATCTGGGTGCCTGGTCAATGTGGTATTTACGGCAATGAGCATGCTGATGTACTAGCTAAATCGGCTGTAGAACTCAAGGAGGCTTGGGACGTTCCTCGTGAGCTACAGTCTAGTCTCTCTTTCGGAAAGAAATCAATTAATCTTCTGTGGCAAAGTCAGTAGATGGACCGACCTGGCAATTCCATCTGTCAAAAGGACCATATGTGACTGGTCCAGTTCCTCCTGAGGAAACAGACGGGAGGAGGTCGCTTTAGCCCGCCTCCGGATGAATTCCACT
This sequence comes from Coenobita brevimanus, assembly GCF_032717465.1. Classification (NCBI taxonomy): domain Eukaryota; kingdom Metazoa; phylum Arthropoda; class Malacostraca; order Decapoda; family Coenobitidae; genus Coenobita; species Coenobita brevimanus. The sequence continues at coordinate 32,365,907 of NC_136999.1, read as the reverse complement.
CTAATAACAGTTATGTTACCATATATTAACAGACAATTTCCACCGCGTTGTACCACCTGTGATGCGGTGTTATCTATTAGTCATATCCTTTTGTACTGCAGTAGGTATGCTGGGGAACGTACCTCTCTGGCTGCCTACTGTAGGACAAACGCGCTCCCTTTCACACTTGATTCTGTCTTGGGTGATGAGGACGTTGGTGTGACTAATAAATTGATGACTTTCCTGAAAGAGACTAGATTACTCAGAGAGTTGTGATTTATTTTATGAACTTGGTTGTGGTTTCCTTATATATATATATATATATATATATATATATATATATATATATATATATATATATATATAGGAATATGGTTTTTGTACATATGTAAATACATCAATACACATATATGTATTTGTGAACCGCAGGAGGAGGTTACATTTATATGTGTATTTTTTTCTTTCTTTCTTTTGTTCAGGACCAGTAAATTTGTAATTATTCCTATCATTTTTTTAAAAATAAATTTGATAATTATTTGATTATTTTGTAGTAGCATAGTAATGAGTCTACATGTGATGTATAGATGGAAGTATTTGTCCAGGTACTATCGATGTATACTGATGTATTCTTTATTACTTATTATGTTTCATAATCATGAATAATAATACTGGTATGAAATAGATGCAAATATTTCATATCATTTTGGCTTTCATGATTATCGATTTTTGCATGCCTAATGCCCCTTCAGGGTGATGGCCATTAAAAAAAAAAAAAAAAAAAAAAAAAAAAAAGGTCGATCGGGACAGGCCGACGACTCAGGTCCCTTCCTCACTCAGCAGTAAGAGACCATTGTGAATCTTGTGGTATCTTACTTAAAAAGGAGTATTTTTAAATAATAGCTTCTTCATCAAATAATAACTTAAGATTGCTTGAATCAATATATATAAGATCCCATAATCCATCTCTAATTAACACTATGTCTGCAGTACCTCTTTATGTTAGGTAACTTTTAGTATGGTTCCTCATTCTAATAGGTTATTCTCGTCATGTGTAGTCTGTATGTCTCTGTGTATTATTCCACCTGCATAATTTTACATATATATATATATATATATATATATATATATATATATATATATATGTATGCTGTTTATCCTAGTCACTTATAATTGTCTTTAAAGGTTAAATAATGGTCATAGAGATACGCTAATTGTGGAATGGTGTCAATGACCTGTTTTTCATATATTTAATATACAGTACATATATCACAGAGAGTACATTTTACACCTTGCATAGAACATGTTGAACAGATGTTACAATGAGAATGCACTATACAGTACATGTTACAGTTGATTTCATTTATACTGGAAAAGATATGTAACCCTCATTAAACTAAACTGATGGCCAGATGCAGTCAAATGGGAGAGTAATTTCGACTGATAATCAAGGAGGCTCGTTCCTTTCTCGTGATTAAGGCTCACCGAAATTCACACAAGCACAGCTTACGTATTCGAGTTGTAAGAGTGGCAACGTCCCGGCATATGAGAGGAGACCGGCAATAATGTCTCCACCCGTTCTCTAGAGTCACAATATTCGTTTTATTTGAACAACGTATTATTGCCATCTCTTCATGAATACTGAGCTGGAACAAGAGTTTAATATTCGAATATGATGCTAGTCACAAAGAGATGCTTTGGGAAGGATAGAAGGCCCTAGTACTGGCCTATTCTGCTACTGACCTGCATGGCATAAGCTCGAAAAGGACGAAAATCAAGGTCATATTAGTGAAAAGCAATGGCGTACCCTGAAAGTTGAAATGGGGGGGTCCTTTTTTTTTCTTTTTAATCATTTTAACTGTGCAACCTATGACTTTGGCGAGTGCAGCGAGCCCGTACACCTAGGGGGTTCGGGGTGAAGGACTGTAAGCCCCCTTCCCAAGAAAATTTTGCATTTTGGCCAATTTTATGATTATTGAGGTCATATGGAATGGCTATACGTCATAAATATAGTATATTCTAAAGTCATTTTTAAGTACTCTATGATAATGAGTTATGATTCAGTCTCTCCAAATACCTTATACTACTAAAATTCAAACACTCATATTTCGATCAAACTACTTTACAACTGTAATAAACTAGTAACAGTAAATATATATATATATATATATATATATATATATATATATGCAAGAGAGAAGGCCAGGAGCCTGCAAACCTTTCCTTCCAAGAAATGAAAAACAATACAAAACAGAGCCAAACTCAAGATCCGTCCTTTTCGAGATGCCAGGACACATTGCGTTTGAAAGACTGGAGACCATAGGAAACAGGAAATACAGACAGAGGGAGACAGTTCCAGAGTTCACATGTTGCATAAATGAAGGACTGGGAGTAATGGTTAACTCTTGCGTTAAAGAGTTGGACAGAAAAGGGATGATAGTTTGTTGTTAGGCGGGTGCACCGAACCAGTCGTAGAGGTGGAGGGATGCAAGCAGACAGTTCAGAGGAGCAGTGATCATTGAAGTAGCGATACAAATGAGATGAGGATGCAACAGTGCGGCGAAGAGACAGAGGTTGAAGGGACCCAGTAAGAGAAAAAGAGTTAATGAGACGAAAAGCCTTTGACTCCACCCTATTGAGAAGAGCTGTATGTGGGGAGCCTCCCCACACATGAGAGTTGTACTATACACAGGGGCTAATAAAACCAGCGTATAAAGTCAACAATATATATATATATATATATATATATATATATATATATATATATATATATGTATATATATATATATATATATATATATATATATATATATATATATACAATATGTATGTATATGTATATATGTATGTATATGTATATATATGTATGTATATATATATATATATATATATATATATATATATATATATGTGTGTATGTATATGTATGTATGTGTATGTATGTATGTGTATGTATATTGTTACGGAACAGAGAAAGATAATGTACACTTTTAGTGAGAATACTAAAAATCACTACTGTCCCGTAAAGGTCCAAGTTCAAAATAAAAGAGTTAGGTAAAATTACAGGTTAAAGTTTAATGCTCAAACTAACAACAAAACATTCAGGACTCATAAGGACAATGTAATGGCAAAAAACAGGTTAAATATATGGTTAACTGCAATACCCTCTATTAACACGAAATTAGCAAAAGATAATGTACACTTTAAGTGAGAATACTAATAATCACTACTGTCCCGTAAAGGCCCAGGTTCAAAATAAAAGAGTTAGGTAAAATTACAAGTTAAAGTTTAATGCTCAAACTAACAACAAAACATTCAGGACTCATAAGGATAATGTAATGGCAAAAAACAGGTTAAATATATGGTTAACTGCAATAGCCTCTATTAACACGAAATTAGCAAGAGTAAATTTATCTAAGTCAGCCCTGATAAAATGAAGATACACTGGGTAATGCTCAGTTAATGCAGGATAAATTATTACAGATACAAAATATTATCAAAAATGACTGACAAAAAGAACCTTTACATAAATCACAAAAAAACCTCACTAGGCCTAAGAATTAACCCTATGCCACACAGCACAAGAAAAAATGGAACAACAATTATACTCAAATTACACACAGCTGCTAGATGGTTGGAGACTTACTGAGCACTCACAATAATACTGTACAGGGGAGGACAGAGATGTGAACAAAATGAGGAGTAGATCTAAGTGGCAATTAATGTAGAGACTGAGCTCATTATATAGGGGCCGGCAGAGCTTGATACAACTTGTAAGAAGGACGCGCAACTGAAGCCATGGGGACAAAGAGTTGAAAATCCTGCTCTGAACAACAGAGAGGACGACTTACTCTACTATAACGGTAGAAGGGGGGGACTGAGGCAGAACACGCTCGTGATCAAACATGCAGCATACTGTGCGTTAAAATTACACAAAGGATGATGAAATCATAGGCTATGTAACACCTCCCCACAAAGAAAAAGAAATTTACATAGGAAATTTCTTATTACTCTAAAACAATGTCTAAAGTCTAGATAAGCAATCTGCAATAACATTTTCTTTCCCCTTGACATGTTGTATGTCTAATGAATACTCCTGAAGAAGTAGACTCCATCTTGTCAATCTCTGATTTTTATCTTTAAACTTACTAAGGAATTTCAGTGGGTTATGATCGGTATAAATGACTATGGGGTCAAAACCAGAACACAAATAAAATGAAAAATGCTGTAAACCCAAAATCAAGGCCAAAAGCTCTTTCTCAATAGTTGAGTAGTTCTTTTGAGGTGGAGTGAACTTCTTACTGTAATAAGATACAGGGTGTTCAATACCCTGATCATCCTCTTGCAGCAAAACAGCCCCAGCTCCTGTATCACTTGCATCAACAGACATCTTAAAAGGCTTAGCAAAATTTGGAGTAGCGATTACTGGCTGACTTAATAGGATAGCTTTAAGTTTGTTGAAAGAGGATTCACAGTTATCGGTCCATACAAATTCAACTCCCTTTTTCAGTAGGTCTGTAAGTGGTGATACAAGAATAGAAAAGTTAAGAACAAATCTCCTGTAATAACCTACCATTCCCAAAAATCTTTGTAGCTCTTTCCTACTTTTAGGTCTGGGAAGATCACTTATAACCTGAACCTTAGCTGCTGGTGGTGCAACATGTCCATCACCAATTACGTACCCAAGGTACTGAACTTTAGCTTGACCAAACTCACACTTTGATAAATTAGCTACAAGATTAGCCTGAACCAAACGCTCAAGAAATTTACTGACATGGCATAGGTGATCTTTCCAGTTGTCACTGAAGATTAATACATCATCAATATAAACAACACACCCTGCCAAACCCTCTGTTACAACATTCATGAGCTTCTGAAATGTGGCTGGTGCATTCTTCATACCATATGGCATTACAGGACATGCAAAAGTCTTTCCTAGAGTTACAAAACATGAGATCTCCCTAGCACGTTCAGTCATAGGTACTTGCCAGTATCCCTTTAACAAATCAAACTTACTTATGTACCTAGCCTTTCCGATCTTGTCTATGCAATCTTCCACGCGAGGGAGAGGGTAAGTGTCTGTTTTGGTTATCTGATTAACACGTCTGTAGTCGATGCAAAGCCGCTGTGGCCCACCTGGCTCAGGGACTAGAGTGACAGGAGAACTCCACTCGCTCTGACAGGGCTCAATTATCTTGTGGTCCAACAGGTACCCAAGCTCCTTCTGGATGAGAGGAACTTTCACTGGGTTCACATGGTAAGGAGGCAGTTTAATTGGCTTTGCGTCTCCAATATCGACATCATACATCAACACAGTGGTTCTTCCTGGAGTGGCACGGAACACTTGCGGGTACTCCTGCAGTAATGCCAAAAACTCCTGCCTTTCCTCGGGAGGTAGATGAGAAAGCTTAGTCTGGAGATCATTCATGATATCAGGATTCTTCCCCAAACTATCACTCAGGCTCATACTGCATGGGAGAGCTTCACTTGCAGACTTGGGTGGAACAGCTACAGTGCAGACTGGATAATTTTCGTCCCGCCTGTGATATAACTTTAGCATGTTGATGTGACATAGTTGCTTGTTCTTTCTACGATCTGGTGTGGCGATGACATAGTTGACATCACTGAGTTTCTTCTCCACGAAATAAGGACCAATAAACTTGGCTTGAAGAGGTTGCCCATGAACTGGTAGCAGAATCAAAACCTGATCTCCTGGCTGAAAGTGGCGTAACCTGGACTTCTTATCATACCAAGTCTTCATCTTCTCCTGAGCAGCTCCTAAATTCTCTCTCGCCAGCTGTAAAGCAGTGGACAGCCGTTCTTTAAACTTCATCACATACTCCAGCAGGTTGACGTCATCTTCCTCCGACAGCCAGCATTCCTTGAGTAACTTAAGGGGTCCTCTTACTTCATGGCCAAACAGTAGTTCAAAGGGTGAGAAGCCCAGTGATTCATTTGGAGATTCTCTTGCGGCAAACACAACGAATGGAAGACCTTTATCCCAGTCTTTCTGATGTTCCAAACAGTATTTCTTGAGCATCGATTTGAGTGTTTGATGATATCTCTCCAACGCTCCTTGAGTCTGGGGATGGTAAGCTGATCTGGGTGATGCCCAACTCTTTCAGAGACTGCTTGAAAACATTCGACATGAAATTACTTCCCCGGTCTGACTGTACCTCCTTGGGCAGACCAAACTTTGTGAAGAACCCCAGCATTTCCTTAACCACGTTCTTTGCTGAGATATTTCTAAGTGGAATGGCTTCAGGATAATGAGTAGCCATATCAATTAGGGTCAACACATAAGAAAATCCTGAAGAAGTCTTAGGAAGAGGGCCCACAATATCCACCAACACACGGGTGAAAGGCGCCTCAAAAGGAGGAATGGGAACTAGAGGTGCATCCTTTTCGGTCTGATTACACTTCCCCACAACTTGACAGGTGTGACAAGACTTACAATACCAGGAAACATCCCTGAAGATACCTGGCCAGTAGAAGTGTTTCAAAATGCGTGCCACAGTCTTCCTCACTCCAAGGTGTCCTGCCAAACTGGAATCATGAGCCACTCTAATGATATCCTGCCTACAAACACGAGGGATGACAACTTGATGTACAACCTCCCACTCACAGTCGGCTGATGCTGTTGGGGGTCTCCACTTCCTCATAAGTACGCTTGACTTTACATAATAACAAGTAGAAGCACCGGCTGACTCTTCCTCACTGCAAGCAGAGTTAGCTAGACCTTTCAACTCAGGGTCAGCAACCTGCAACTCAACCAACTCTTGACGAGACAAATTATCAACACAACGGGGTACTGCCTCATCTGGTGAGTGGTCCAAATTAGCAAGAAAAGTGTCAGCTAGGATAACATCATCATCATTATCCTCTAAGTCACCAGTAACTTTAGACTTAGCCCTAGTGACAGCACATGCAGGGAACACATCAGGGACACCACAATCCTAGGACGCAGCCACTGGCTCACTAGACAACTGAGGAGCTGGACACACATGACTTCCACCAATATCATTTCCAAGTAAGAAAGTTACACCTGACATTGAGAGTGTCTCAACCAACCCAACCATAACGGAACCATTAACAAAATCAGACTCTAAATTCACTCTGCACAGAGGGACAGAGAAGTAATTATTCCCTACACCTTGTAAGATTACAGTTTCATCAGAGGAATTAACATTAAAGCCTAGAACACTGGTCAGCATAAGGGATTGGCAAGCACCTGTATCACGATATATTTTAACTGATTTCCTGTCATTACTGTCCAGAGGACTGACAAAACCTTCAGACAGGAAATTAGCACATGAACTCTTGAGAGTGTCACCCACGTTACTGCTCAAAAGAGGAGCTCCATCATGAGAATTTAAGTTACCCTCAAAGCAGGTTCAGTTAACTCAGTTAAAGAATTCTGGGAACTCTCAAGAGTGGACACTAGACCAATTGACTGAATATTTAAAGACTCCTTTTTGTTCACATCACGCTGTCTCCTGAAACATTTCTCCGTAGTATGACCAAGCTTACTACAATAAGTACATTTACTTTTCTGAAATCTAGAGGTGGAGCTGGTATTTACTTCCTGAGAAACATCATCTTTACTCTCTTTCCTGTTACCTGTATTCTGAGTAGAGGCAACGTACTCTCAGCTTTCCTTTTTTCTCCAGATTATCTTTTGTGAGTGAGAACATATTCATCAGCTAAAACTGCAGCATCAGACAAATTATCTATTCTTTTCTCATCAAGATATAGGCTTACATCTTTATAAATACACCTCTTGAAATCCTCCAGCAAAATCATCTGCTTAAATTTACCAAAATCAGAATCCACATTCTTAGAATTTAACCACTGCTCTAACAGATATTCTTTGATTTTTGCATACTCAACATGGGATTGCTTATCTTGCTTGTAAGTTGTCCTAAATTTTACTCTATAGGCTTCAGGAACAAGCTCATAGGCCTTAAGAATCAAGCTCTTAACTACATCATAATTATCAGATTGATCCTGAGGCAAAGATGCATAAGTTACTTGAGCTTTACCGGTGAGAACAATTTGAAGGAGTACTGGCCAATACTTTTTGGGCCAATTAAGACCTGTAGCTACCCTCTCAAACATCTGAAAATACTTGCTTAAATCAGATTCATTAAAAGGAGGGACAAGTTTAACATTTTTAGCCACATCAAAATCATCAGAGCTAGATGATCCAGTTCCACCTTGTTTCATGCGATATTCATGGTCTGCCTGAATCCTAGCAAGTTCAATTTGTGCCTGAGCCTGTACCTGTGCCTCTTGAATACGAGCATTTGCCTAAAATTCAGCCTCCTGAATACGAGCCTGAGACTCCGCCTCCTTAGCATTTGCTTGAAATTCAGCCTCCTTAACACAAGCCTCCTTAGCCTGAGACTCAGCCTCCTTAGCATGTGCTTGAAATTCAGTTTCCTTCACACGAGCCTCCTGCAGGGCTAGCTGTAACTTAGCTAATTCAATCTGCGTTTGCTCATTTGGAGGAGTTACATTAAACAAGCTTTTATTAATCATGCCAACAATTTGATCTTTAGAATGATGAGAGTGAACTGCAATTCCCAATTGCTGAGCAACAAGCTTAAGTTCATTCTTTGTTCTGTTTTCTACATCACACACTGTTTGCACATTTGACAAAAAATCTTTGGCTTCATCAAGTGTAGTAATAGTAGACATCATGAATAAGTAACAGTCACAAAATATCAAGCAATATCCTTATGATAATATCCTGAATATCCTGATGAGAGGTCGCCAAATTTATGTTACGGAACAGAGAAAGATAATGTACACTTTTAGTGAGAATACTAATAATCATTACTGTCCCGTAAAGGTCCAGGTTCAAAGTAAAAGAGTTTGGTAAAATTACAAGTTAAAGTTTAATGCTCAAACTAACAACAAAACATTCAGGACTCATAAGGATAATGTAATGGCAAAAAACAGGTTAAATATATGGTTAACTGCAATAGCCTCTATTAACACGAAATTAGCAAGAGTAAATTTATCTAAGTCAGCCCTGATAAAATGAAAATACACTGGGTAATGCTCAGTTAATGCAGGATAAATTATTACAGATACAAAATATTATCAAAAATGACTGACAAAAAGAACTTTAACATAAATCACAAAAAGATCTCACTAGGCCTAAGAATTAACCCTATGCTACACAGCACAAGAAAAAATGGAACAACAATTATACTCAAATTACACACAGCTGCTAGATGGTTGGAGACTTACTGAGCACTCACAATAATAACTGTACAGGGGAGGACAGAGATGTGAACAAAATGAGGAGTAGATCTAAGTGGCAATTAATGTAGAGACTGAGCTCATTATATAGGGGCCGGCAGAGCTTGATACAACTTGTAAGAAGGACGTGCAACTGAAGCCATGGGGACAAAGAGTTGAAAATCCTGCTCTGAACAACAGAGAGGACGACTTACTCTACTATAACGGTAGAAGGGGGGACTGAGGCAGAACACGCTCGTGATCAAACATGCAGCATACTGTGCGTTAAAATTACACAAAGAATGATGAAATCATAGGCTATGTAACAATATGTATGTGTATGTATGTATATGTATATGTATGTATGTATATGTATATGTATAAATATGTATATATATATATATGTATATGTATATGTATGTGTATGTATGTATATGTATATGTATATGTATGTATATGTACAATGTATGTATGCATATGTATGGATATATATATATATATATATATATATATATATATATATAAATATATATATATATATATATTGCAAAAAGGGGGGCCATGACCACGTGGTCCCCCTCCCCCCTCGGTACGCCACTTGGTAAAAGGGTATAGGAAAAAGGCCCACTAGACTGTATCCAGGATGTGGCTTTCCGAGTAGCAGGCCAGACAGATGAGAAGGACATGGCTGATAATGTTTTCCACTGGTACAGGATCTGCCTAAGCTGAGAGCATCCTGGGGACTGGCAGTTTTTGAGAGCAAGATTCACAGCCAAGACGAGAACACGACTCGGAAATATCTTATCCAGACAGTTAGTGAAGCTCAGAGGGTAGGTTGCATGAATTTGTAGTAAAAGCAGATCTACGCACATAGTCTTATATGTAGTGTTGTTATTATGGCAACAAATCTTCATATTTACTTTATTACTTATCATAAAGAAATTTGCTTTCTGTATTAGTCGGATCGCAGTTTTTGCTTTCTTTTCCTGTCTTTTTTTGACATCTTTTTGCGATTTATATATATATATATACATATATATATATATATATATATATATATATATATACATACATACATACATATCTATCTATCTATCTATATACCTAGGCTGCATCCCCAAAGGAAAGGGAGGTAGCCGATACAGGACGAAACACTCCCCATTTATTCATCCATTCAAACACATTCATTCGCATCTTGGCCCCAAAGGGGAGAACGGACAGATCCTCACCGCACCACACCGCACAAGGGTCAACTGTGCAGTGCAATGGGTGACATTCGCAGTAGGGCCCGACAACAGAACTGGTTTACCCCTGCCACATCATAACCGATCCATCCTCTTACCCGCACCTGACCTGACTAGCTGATCAGACCAAATGTGGGAGAATATCCGCTTAGGGCTGTGTCATCACTTATTCACAATTTCTCTCCATTTATTTCTGTCACGCACAGCCACTCTTCCTTGCTCAACAGACATCCCTCTCCCATCCAGCGCTCTCTTCACACTGTCCATCCATCCTATTCGTGATCTTCCTCTCAGCCTTACACCTCTCACATCAGATCTGATTATGTTTTCCACCAATTGCTCATTATCCATTCTCTTCATATGCCCAAACCATCCCAACACCCTCTGCTCAACTCTACCAGCCATCTCATGAACAACTCCAGTTCTCCTTCACACTTCATCATTTCGCACTCGATCCATACGCGTCACTCGACACATACTCCTCAGACACCTCATCTCCATTACATTGAAACTTTTCCTCTCTCCTACACCCATATTCCATGTTTCAGCCCAATATAACGCAGTCGGTACCACAACACCCTCATACAGCCGTCTCTTTACATCCATTGTAAGCGAACGACATCTAAACACTTTTTTCATTCCCCCCAGCACCTTTCCTACTTCATTTATTCTAAACTTCACTTCTGCATCTATTACATAAATATATATATATATATATATATATATATATATATATATATATATATATGCATTTTTTTTTTTAATAACAGAACGGAGGAAGGAAAAACAAATGGGGAAAAAAAAAAAATCCATACGCCAGATTACTGGTGTCCTCTATTCATAAAATATCTGTAACAGTTAGACTTGAACAGTTGTTGGTTGAAGTTTGGAGGAAAACAACTCTGGGGAAGCGAGTTCCAGAGAGATGCAGTTCGGGGAAAGAAAGAATTCTGATAGGCAGAAGTTCTGCAATATGGTTGAGTGACATTCCAGTCATGAGCGCTACCAGATGCCCGTGTAGCACGAGGGACGGCATGGAGAGGTGGCACCATGGACGCAACTTGGTCTGAGCATTTGCCAAAAAAATATCTGTAAAATAATGCAAGGGAGGCAACATTCCGTCTTACTTGCAGGGGAGGTAGTTTATATGTAATGGCAGGGTTCTTAATGATTCTAACAGCTTTATTCTGAATTTTGTCTAGTTGTCTTAATGCAACCTCTCCACAACCATTCCACAAGGGTGAGCAATGTTCAAGCTGAGAGCGCACATGACTCTTATAAATTTTAGGTAACTGCTCATCGGCGAAGAAGTTACGGACTCTGTACAATAATCCAAGTTTCTTTGAAGCGGTTTTAGCAAGTGATCTGACATGAGAGGTCCAGCTGAGGGCACTGTTAAGTGAGACACCAAGAATTTCAATACTTTTGGAGATGGGAATATTAGTAACACTGAAGGTAATGTACGAATCTGGCAATATCTGTCTATTAGTAAACTGTATATATTAAGTTTTACTAGCATTGAAAGAGACAAGGTTGTTTTGTCCCCATTCACTGATTGTAGCTAGATCTTGATTTATGGAGATGGCTGTACTGAGTTGAGAGATAGAGATATTAGACTTTGTAAATGGATGTCTGAGTGTGAATGAACTATGTAGTGTTGAGTCATCTGCATATGAGTGAACGGGATTGTGAGTGACAGATAAGAGATCATTAATATGAACCAGAAATAGGGTTGGCGCCAGAACTGATCCCTGCAGCACGCCGGCGTTAATTGAGTGGAAATTCGAATATACATCATCTACTTTTATTTTCCTGTCGAAAGCTTTGGAGATATCAAGAGCTACTGCATGAGTTTCTCCAAAAAGATCAATTGATTGATGAATGGTATGAGCTAAGAGATTGAGTATGTCAATGGTGGATCTTTCGTGGCAAAAACCGTTTTGTCTATCACTAATTAAGTTGTTGGATTCAAGATGTTTAACAATATGCTTATTAATTAAAGTTTCAAATACCTTATCAAGAGAAGATGTGACAGCTATTGGTCTGTAATTGGAGGGGTCAGACGAACTTCCTTTCTTCGGAACTGGGTGGATATTGGCTTCTTTCCATGAATTTGGGAATAAAGAAGTACGTATGCATAGTCTAAATAATTTGGCTAGGACAGAGGCAAGTTCAGGGGAACACTTTTTCAAAACAATTGGCGGAATTCCATCTGGGCCTGGAGCTTTGTTGGTGGGTAAATTGTCTAGGATGGATATTACGAATCTTGTCTATATTTTAAGTGGGGCAATTTCGGGAGAATCAAGTTACAGTACTGAGACATTCTGGCTGGTATCATCTATGGTAGAGTTTCTTGCAAAGGTACTAGCAAAGATATCTGCTTTCCCACGTGGGTCATTTGTAATATTGCTATCTGAAGATTTTAGTGGGGGAATGGAAGATGACTTGTTAAAGTTATTATTGAAAGAATTAAGAGTTGACCAGAATATTCTATTGTCATTAGGGTTGTTAAGTAGTTTTGATGCTTGCTTTTGAAGAAAGTTTGATTTAGATAGATTTAATACAGCTTTTGCTGTATATATATATATATATATATATATATATATATATATATATATATATATATATATATATATATATTTCAACTGGAGGAGGCTACCTGTGTGTCGGTCAATGGTTTTACATTTTCTATGACAAGGGATTGTGTAATACAGCCTTTTCGTTATACTGTGCAGGTGCAGAGTCATATATTCACCGGATGATATATTAGTCAGTACAGTACCACTGGTGTATACCTTTAGATCTGCATACCTTAAATCTCCTGTATTCGTTAACATAAAACTCTTACTATTCCCTGTCAGTATATCGTAAGAATTTTTATATCCCTGGGCATCAGTGTATATATATATGATTGCCTATTCGTATCCACTTGATAGAGAAAAAAGGTAAAATTTCCCTCCCGAGGACTTATGATTTCCTTGGTATAGCTTCCAGACGTCATCAGTAGGGGATAATTTACGATTATGTCTATTGTTATGTGATAGGCGTGTTTCATTAAGGAAATGAATTCAATATATATGTTCTACATAACATTTCACATTACGTGCTGTCACAGAATGAAGAAGCAATCTGAACTAACATTTTCTATCGAAGAGCAGGAAATAATATTTATTATTCGAGAATTGCACAAAGTTTATCGTAGGATGCTTAATGACAGCGTTAGGGAAACAACTGAAGAATTAGATGGAGAAGAAGAGGAAGGTATCAGGAAGTAAAACGTTGTATACATCAGATAATTATCCCAAGGTTTTAGTAGCAAGTTTCTAGAGAAAGGAAAGATGTTATATGCTACCTTCATGGATTTTGAGCAAGCATAAGACAAAGTCGATAGACAATGAGTGTGGAAAATATAAAACATATAATATGGAGTAAATAGGAAGATGCTGAATGCCATAAAGAGTATGTATGAAGGCGCTAGGGCTGCAGTGCGAATGGATGGTGAACTGAATGAATTTTTCTATCTGAATGTTGGATTGAAACTGGGATGTGTCATGTCTCCATGGTTGTGCAACCTGTATATGGATGGAGTTATAAATGAGATACAAGGTAGTGCAGTTGATGTTGGAGCAGCCAAATGAGAGAGGGCAGAGTTTGGAAGCTTCCTGTTCTGTTGTTTGTAGATGATACTTTATTAAATGAGGCCGAAGGGGAACTGGAATGTTGATTGACTGAGAAATATTAAAATCTGGCTGAGCATCTGCCAGGGTTATACGCCACCGGAAAACAAGGTAAAAGACGCCGGGGAAAAAGTGCTTATTCAAAATAATGTTAATACCCGTTAGTAGAAATAAAACACTGAAAATAACAAAAGAATAATTTATATAATATCAATTACTTATAAAAGTGAAAGGAGGCCCGCCTCCTGAAGAAAACTAAAAACATCAGTAAAATCGTTTGAGGCTCCACCAAGCATCAAGGACAAAGAGTAGGCACCATTTGCCCCCTTATCCCTATGGAGGAATCCTGACGTAGGTCCCCCAGACTTGGACACTCGACCAGCAAGTAACGGACAGTAAGGAGAACAAGGCAATCACCACAGTACAGTTGAGTCCCACCAATCATCAGGAACCCATATGTAAGCGTAGAGTGCCCAGTGCAAAGCCTGGCAAGAGCCGCCTCCAATCGCTGAGGCATGGAGGGGAGAACCCTTGGTACAACCACTCTCTGAAAGATTTCTTTCAGCTTATTATGAGCAACACCATCCCAGTGTCTCTGCCAACACGTAAGAATCGCATATCGCATGTTAGGTGTTACATCAGAAGCAAAGAGCGGGTAGTCGGCTGTTGAGAAGACGCAGCTTTAGCTAATGTATCTGCGCTCTCATTGCCCACCACACCAACATGTGCAGGAACCCAACAGAATCCACATGACGGCCACGATTGCCAAGGAGAAAAGGCCACTCTAAAATCGATAAAACAAGTAAATGGTATGCACTAAACGAATCCAGTGCAGACGAAGCACTACGAAAATTACAAAAACAGGTTGGGGGAGAGAAAAATGATTTTGAGAGCATATATAATCGTGGTAAGTCCTGCCAGATACACTGACGTAATACCAGGAAGGCTATCGCCGCTATTAAAGAAAGGGAAGACAACAGCAAAGCCTACTCCAGTATCAATCTTAGACTCGTCAGTATAGATCGGGGACAGACCCTCACGAATGGAAGCATGTACTAAAAAGAGAGAGAGGGACACTGGACAGGGAAGTGAGCACTTTTTACCAACAACTGGCCAACAAAATGTCACACGAGGGAGTTACCAAAAACCAATCTCTGGGATCAGATGTGGACAAACTGTCAGTCTCGGAACAGAGATGGCTAACATAACAGACCGGACCCTGTACCCAAAGGGTGTCACGAAACTAGGACGGGTTTCATAAATAGAAGATTGAGAATCCTGGAGGACGATGGCACAAGAAATTAAGTTCGGAATTCGGTGAAGACGATTCCAACACCTCACCATCAACGACTGGCAAAGCAAATCCAAAGGGAGTACATTAGCATCCACCAACGAACTTGGTACACCAGCATCCACCAACAAACTTGGCATCAGGGATGACCTGAATGCCCCAGTTGCCAGACGCACACCAGCATGATGCACAGAAATTCACAACCAGAGGCAGGTATCTGTTGCAGAGGAGTAGACCTCACACCCATATTCAGGTTAAAAAAGAATTAGAGACCTATGCAGCAAGAGGAGCGTCTGATGGTCAGCACCCCAAGATGTATGAGCCAAAACCTTCAAAAGACTCAAAGTTTTCAGAGAAGCCGCCCTAACAGAACGAATACAAGGAACCCAGGTTAGTCGTCCATCAAAAAGAAGACCCAGAAACAGCGTCTCTTCCACACAGGATATTCTCCAACTATAGAGATGCAAGTCAGGGTCTGGGTAAACCCCCCGAAGACAACAAAAATGCAGAGTCACTGTCTTTGTTAAGGAAAAAAGGAAGCCACGAGACTCTGCCCAGTCAGAAAATCTATTAAGCGCCAGCTGCAACTTCTTCTCTATCAGAAACATTCTAGATGCAGTGAAGGAAACTGAGAGGTCACTGACATATACATCATAAAGAAGTACAATGATTATGCCGTTGATGGCCACGGCAAAGGCAGTAACACTAAGGATACTCCCCTGTGTACTCCATCTTCTAGTGCATGGGCATTAGAAAGCATTCCTTCCACTTGGACCCTTAAATAACGGTTAGATAAAAACCGCTAAACAAAAATAGGCAAGCGCTCACGAAGGCCAAATTCATGAAGTAGAAAATAAGATGCCATGACGCTAGTCAGTGTCATATGCCTTCCAGATCCAAGAAGACCGTGACCTGGTGTTGGTTAATGGAAAAAGCTTCATCGACAGAAGACTCCAAGGACAGCGGTGCATCAGAGGTAGATCGCATTTTTCTAAAACCATACTGGACAGTGGATGTGCAATCACCTCTCTCCAAAAACTACACAAGCCTAACACTGACCATCTTTTTCAGAATATTATATATATATATATATATATATATATATATATATATATATATATATATATATATATATTTATATATATATATATATGTATGTATATAGATAGATAGATAGATATAGATATAGATATGTATATATAGATATATATATATATATATATATATATATATAGATATAGATATGTATATATATATATATATATATATATATATATATATATATATATATATGTATATATGTATGTATTTATATATATATATATATATATATATATATATATATATATATATATATATATATATATATATATAACTGTATATGTATTTATTTATGTATGTATATATGTATATATGTATGTATGTATATATGTAAATATGTATGTATGTATGAATATATGCATATATTTATGTATATATGTATGTATGTATGTATATATGTATGTATATATGTACAGTATATATATATGTATGTATATATGTATATATGTATGTATGTATGTATGTATGTATGTATATACAGTATGTATGTATGTATGTATATGTATGTATATATGTATGTACGTATATATGTATGTATATATGTATGTATGTATGTATGTATATATGTATGTATGTATGTATGTATCTATGTATATACGTATGTATCTATATATATATATGTATGTACCTCTATATATATATATACACAAGCAGTCAGAGGAATGGGTCGATAATTCGTTGTCTGTAGGTGGTCGTTACCTGGCTTGGGGATGGGGATTACTACAGCAACACCCCAACAAGCCTGAAACTCACCAGAACACCAGATCTCATTAAATATTGACAACAAAAACGAAATGGACTCATCAGAGAGGTGACGTAGAATTGCATTACGAATATCATCACAGCCAGGAGAAGAATCATGGCACTGTGACAGAGCTGCCTGCAGTTCAGATAAAGGGGACATTATAAGGTTCTCCTCCAGAAGAGGTAAAGCTGAGACCACGAGACTCTAGGCGCTGATGTTGACAAGCCGAAGGCGAATCTGCATCCTTCCGTGACACATTGGCAAAATGATCAAGCAACTCTGCAACAGCGAAAAGATCAGTCACACTTCCACCTGCTGAGGATAAAACATGAGGGGAGGGAATATTAAATTGTCCTGAAATTTTCTTTACACGGTTCCACACTTGAGTTACGGAAGTCCTCGAATTGATGGAGGAAACATAACCCTTCCAGGATGAACACCTGGCCTCCTTTAAAACCCGCCTTATATGAGCTCGTGCCCTCCAATGAACTATCAAATACTGAGGATCCCCACGGTGACGACGAAGTCGACAGAAGGTGATTCGTTTGGCTCTCTGCTGAACTACACTCAGAGTTCCACCAAGGAACCAGACGTTTAGGAAACTGACCCTTCATTCCTGGAATAGGAAACAGGGCTGTGAAGTGCAACACGTCAGTGAAATATGTCACCGCCTCAGTAAGACAGCCAAATTCACTGAGAGAAAGGGCAATGGAAATTAGTCCCCTGAAAAGTGGTCAGTCAACCATATCTAGAAGCCAGCAAGGAACACGAGGCTAAGGTCCACCTGCACTAGTAGTTAAGAGTAATGGAAAATGGTCGCTGCCATACAGGTCTGACAACACATCCTAGTTAAAATCTAAAACTGCATCAGCTGAACATAAGGACAAATCAATGGCAGTAAAAGTCCCAGTCTGGCTATGGAAATAAGTCATCTTTTTGTAGATTAAAATGCTCAGCTCCTCATCTTCCACTAAACAGGCCAGCATAACACCCCAACGGTTGGCTTCACTGTTACCCCATAGTGGATGGTGACCATCCATATAATATATGGATGGTCACCATCTTAATAACAGAAGCAGAGAAGGAAGGCCATGAATGAGGCATCACCCCTCACCCCTGTTACAGGAAGGCTTGGCGATTGTGTTTAGAGGTAAAAACTCACCCCCTATATATAGAGAGAATTAAGTTGTGGTCTTTGAAAGAAATGAAGTCACTAAATGCACAGTTTTTTATGCAAGGAGGAAGGAACCAAAGACCAGAATCCTGCAATATTGTTCCCTCCAAGCAAAAACAAAAACAAGATAGCAGAGAGCCGTTTCCAAGATCAGTTAATTTCCAAATGCTTGGATACATTGCGTTTGAATGACGGGCAATACAAAACACAGAAAGAGGAAGACAGTTCCTGAGTTGACCTATTGCATACATGAAGGGCTAGGAGTAATGGTTAGCTTTTGCATTAGAGAGTTGGATAGAAAATGGATGAAAGCTTGCTGCTAGATGGGTGCTAAGTACCCTGCGTGATGATGGAGGGGTGCAAAGAAAAAGTTCAGAGGAAGGATGACCATTGAAGTAATGATAGAAAAGAGACAAAGCTGCAACAGAGCAGTGAAGAAACAGAGGTTGAAAGGAGCCAGTAAGAGGAGGAGAGTTAATGAGACGAAAAGCCATTGACTCCACCTTGTTGAGAACAGGTATGTGTGGGTAGCCTCCCCACACGTGAGAGTTGTACTCTACACTGCAGTGAATAAAACCTGTGTAGAAAGTCAACAACTGTGCAGGGATAAAGACACGGAGTCAGCGTAGCACACCTAATCTCTTGGAAGGAGATTTTTACAAGAGAGGTAATATGCTCTTGCCAAGATAAATCCCGAGAGAATGAAAATTGAAATACGTTTAGAGACACTTCAGGATTGAGCTGGATATTGTTAACAATTAGAGGATACTCCTGCGGAAGACTTTGTCAGGTTGAAAGATGTAAGAACTGAGTTTTTGATGCATTAAAAAGAACAAGATTATATTTACCCCAATCATAGATATGAGCCAAGTCAGACATTAGGTGTGCCATGGTCTCATCCCTTATTTGTTGAAGTATCTGCTGAGATAGGCAATCAGAGAAGCGAATGGAAAGGTGAAGGATGGAGTCATCAGCATATGACTGGAAAGTCACTGATGAATAGAAAGAAGAGAGTTGGTGATAAGACAGAGCTCTGTGGAACACTACTACTGATGACTCTATGAAACAAACAGCTATAGAACAATCAGAAAGGAAGCTAGAGATGAAGGCGCAGATAGAAGGACAGAAACTGTAAGAGGGCAGTTTGGATATTAAATATTTCTGCCAGACTCGATCGACAGCGTTTGAGATGTCAAGTGCAATGGAAAAGCTTTCGCCAAAGTCCCGAAAGAAAGATGACTAGGAGTCTGAAAGGCAGGTTAGAAGATCGTCAATGGAGCGTCCCTGTCGGAACCTGGAGCGTCCCTGTCGGAACCCATACTGACGATCAAAGAGAAGGTTGTGGAAGGAAAAGTGCTTTATTTTATTTTTTTTATTTTTTTATTTTTTTTGGGGGGGTAGGAATAGATTCAAAAACTTAGAGATACAGGATGTTAAAGCAATTGAGTGATGGCAAGTGGGCTTGGAGTGGTCACCCTTCATTGGGACAGGCTGAATGAAAGCAAACTTTCAGGCAGGAGGAAAAGTAAAAGTTAGAAAACAAAGGTGAAAGAGTTTTCCTAGGCAGTGTAGCTGGACAGTGAGGAAATGGAAACTGTGAGTGCATTTAAGTACTTGGGAGGTGTGATGAGTGAGGATGAAAGTTTGGAGGATTAAGTGCTTGAAATGGTACAACAGGGAATAAAGGTCGATTATTCCCTGACAGCAGTAACTGAGCATGGATGCAAAAAAGTCGCTGCATGACAATATTGTGATCTGCACTCTAACGACTGGAAGCGAAGCTGGGTCCTGATTGGAAGGACACAAGTCAAGAGTGAGAGCAGTGGAAATGAGTTATCTGAGAGGTGCATTAAGAGTTACATGGAGAGACAGACTGGCAAATGAAGTGAAGGGGCCTTGTGTTGTCGATGTGGATGCGGTAGAAAATGTTAGGAGAAATACATTAGGGTGGCTTGGCCACGTGGAGGGAATGGAGGGTGAGAGACTAATTAGGAGTGTATGGAAGTGACGTTGGGGGAGGAGGGAGGAGGAGACCGAGAATGGAATGGAGAGATTGAATAGAGAGTGAGAGAGGAGGTGTAAGCTGGAGAGAGGGCAGCGAAATGGAAGGGGACAGGGCGACCTGGAGGAGATTTGTTTGTGGCCACCTTTTATGGATAAAGGAGTCTGGCTATAAATAGATAGATAGATTGACAGATCTTTTTGCCAACACTTTTTAATTCCCTGCTTGACTTTCGCCATTAAATTTAACCCGTCTTTCCTGCTAAAATCCAAAATTTAAAACCAATGCCACCCCTCTATGACGTGCTGGCAGAAAGGGCACAGTAGAACAGTGGTAGTTGGGTCAGCTGTACTGACTGTGACTGTATAATGCTTAGTTCTTCTGCAAGTGGCATGAAGACATTTTAAATAAAATGGTTTCCAAGTTCAATTGCTTAAGAAGTCGAAGTTCAAAACTTTTAAAGTTGTGAAATAAACTTGAAAACTCATTCCCGTACAGTGTGAAACTTGGTAGATATAAAACAGACAATTAACAACCAATAAAAACAACGTGATATCAGAAGCTCTGAACAACTTCCTTATTACACCGGTGTCATTCACAGCTGAGAGAGGTGGTTTGGTGCATGACTATGGTGGTGGTGAGTGACGATCCAGACTTCCTGTCCAATTTTGCCGAGTCTTCCTTCAAAACTCACCTGCTGATGATTCAGACAACGAGGCTGCTTGCCTTCACTCGCCTCCCTCTCCACCGCCTCCACACCCTTCATCACCTTCACAAGACATTCTCTCGCACTGACTCTCTCATCGCCATTATCAACGATGATCTGACAACATTCAGGTAATCCTTTTAATCCGATATTAACCCATCCACTACAGGGATTTTGACATCTGGGTGCCCTATTTGAAGAGATTTTTTTTGCGGGGGGTCTTTCAGAAACCACCTTTAGCCATCAGAAACTTTGAGTAAGTTGCACCGATTAAGAAACTGTACCATCATACCTCGCACAGGAATTTTCCTGGTGTTTCGACATTTTTAGCACTTCCTGGTAGATTAGGTGAAACTGCTATTCAAGCAAGTTGTATTAATTTTGTTAAATCTACACTACTAAAATTCTAAATTACTGTATGCAGAATGTTGTAAAAGTTTTACACCAGGCCATACTGGAGCCCCCAGGAGGCTTAAAATTGGGGTACAGGGGAAACTTAGCATGGGGAAGAAAATAGACATGGTGGCATTGGCCTCCGAGACCATTTTGAGGCCGCTACGCATTATGGTCTCGAGGCCGAGATGGCCAGCACTGCCCTTAGGAGGCCGAATTTTTGGTTGACCACTGAGGCAGTTTTGAAATTTATCATTAGCTCTTTCTGTTTTCCATTTTATTCTGATGCAATAGCTTGATCAAGTGTGTCCATGTTCACGTGGTGACATGATTCCCGAGGTCGACCATTTCCTGTAAGAAAGCATGGGATCAGAGTGCATGCGTACATGAGAGAGAGAGAGAGAGAGTGGAGTCCACAGCTGCTCCCACTCAGACGTTTTCCACCAAATTTTGCACACGCCTGTGGATGCGCCAATAAACTTCACATGTAAAAATTCATTAAACATTTTGAAGTTTGATTTTTTAAAAGAGAGATAAAGAGTGCCACCCATTCTTCAACAAATGTCCGCTGCCCAGCGTCAACAGGCGTGTCGTCATCGTAGTAGCCATCAGTCGCGCCGCTATCTTGATATTCCTCTGGGTAATGGTGCCCGCCGCACCGTAAATCTAATGGTCTCCAACCGGCTCAGGACATCCAACTTCCGAGCTTCATACCAATTCTTTTTTTTTTTTTTTTAAGTTTATGACGACTTATTGTATTGACTAAAGGGTGAAGCGATGGAAGTCTGACTGTGCCAGTATAAAGTAAATCGAATAGATAGGTGTTTCAGGAATAAACTGAAGTGTAAAGGAGTATATGAAGAATCAGTGGCGAAAGCAGTGGGCGAAGTTCTAAGAAAATGCACAGAGAAAACGCTTTAGCAGTTAGGATAATTGTTGTGATATCAGACAGAGCGTGCGTGAGACACAGAGAGAGGGGAGCCTCCGGCCAATTAGTCACCATTCGAAACTGAGCCAATAGAGCTGGCACTCTGTGTGTGATGTGTATTGAGCACCAAAGCAGTGCATGCCAACAACTTATCAGTTCATGGTACATTACAAACACTCAGAACAGCTTGTCAAGGCAAACCGTGTTATGAGCACCAAACTGCTCCAAAAATGCAACAAAGAACAGCTTGCTATCACACAAATTCTTTGGATTGGTGGCTAATGTCTACACCAAGGGGATTTCTTTAAAAACGACCCCAGGAAGACGCCTCATGGGTGGGGATGGAAGTCTTCCTGACGGTCAGGAAGTAACTACTATAAACGCGCAATCAATGCGTAGTAATCATAGGAACACTAAAAAAGCTTCACCTATTATGATTTCATCATATATAGCGGGAGGGTGTGAGGTGTGTAAGTTACATGCATGTGTTTGTGGAATGAAGGTCTTGCTTATTTTTTAATTTTTTAATTTTTTAATAACAGAACAGAGGAAGGAAAAACAAATGACTAAAACAAAATAATCCATACACCAGATTACTCTATCTGTAACATGTAGACTTGAACAGCTCTAGCTTGAAGTTTGGAGGGAAATAACTCTGGGGAAGCAAGTTCCAAAGAGTTGCAGTATGGGGAATGAAAGAATTCTGATAGGAAGAAGTTCTGCAATATGGCTGAGTGACATTCCAGTCATGAGCGCTACCAGATGCACGTGTAGCACGAGTGAAGGCATGGAGAGGTGGCACCATGGACTCAACTTCGTCTGAGCATTTGCCATAAAAATATCTGTAAAATAATGCAAGGGAGGCAACATTCCTTCTTACTTGTAGGAGAGGTAGTTTACTTGTAATGGCAGGGTTGTTAATAATTCTGACAGCCTTGTTCTGAATTTTGTCTAGTTGTTTTAATGCAACCTCTCCACATCCATTCCACAAGGGTGAGCAATATTCAAGCTGAGAGTGCATTTGACTTTTATAAATTATAGCTAACTGCTCGTCAGTGAAGAAGTTACGGACTCTGTACATTAATCCAAGTTTCTTTGAGGCGGTTTTAGCAAGTGATCTAACATGAGAAGTCCAGCTGAGGGCATTGTTAAGTGAGACACCGAGAACGTCAATACTTTTGGAGATGGGAATATTAGTAGTACTGAAGGTAATATACGAATCTGGCAATAGCTGTCTATTAGTAAATTGTATATATTTAGTTTTACTAGAGTTAAATGAGACAAGGTTATTTTGTCCCCATTCACTGATCGTAGATAGGTCTTGATTTATGGAGATGGCTGTACTGAGTTGAGAGGTAGAGATATTAGACTTTGTAAATGGGTGTCTGAGTGTGAATGAACTATGTAGTGTTGAGTCATCTGCATATGCGTGCATGGGATTGTGGGTGATAGATAAGAGATCATAATATGAACCAGAAACAGGGTTAGGGCTAGAACTGATCCCTGCGGTACGCCAGCGTTAACTGAGTGGATAATGGAATATACAGTACATCATCTACTTTTACTCTAATTTTCCTGTCACTGAGATATGAGGAGATCAAAGGAACAAAAGATATTAGTCCATAGCAAGGGAGTTTGGACAGCAGGGAACGGTGCCATACTCTATCAAAAGCTTTAGAAATATTAAGGGCTACTGCATGAGTTTCTCCATGTAGGTCAGTTGATTGATAGATGGTATGAGTTAGGAGATTGAGTATGTCAATGGTATATCTTTCGTGGCGAAAACCATATTGTCCATCACTATTTCAGTTGCTGGATTCAAAATGTTTAACAATGTGCTTATTATCTAAATTTTCAAATTCCTTACCAAGAGAAGATGTGACTGCTATTAGTCTGTAATCAGAGGGGTCAGAGGAACTTCCTTTCTTCGGAACTGGGTGGATATTGGCTTCTTTCCATGAATTTGGAAATGAAGAAGTACGTATGCATAGTCTGAATAATTTCGCTAGAACAGAGGCAAGTTCTGGGGAACACTTTTTCAAAACAATTGGCAGAATTCCATCTGGGCCTGGAGCTTTGTTGGTGGGTAAATTGTCTAGGATGGATTTTACATATCTTGTCTGTATTTTAAGTGGAACTATTTCGGGAGAGTCAAGTTCAAGTACTGGGACGTTCTGGCTGGCATCGTCTATGGTAGAATTTCTGGGAAATGTACTGGCAAAAATATCTGCTTTCGCACGTGGGTCATTTGTAATGTTGCCATCTGAAGATTTCAGTGAGGGAATGGAAGATGACTTGTTAAAGTTATTATTGAAAGAATTAAGAGTTGACCAGAATATTCTATTGTCACTAGGGTTGTTAAGTCGTTTTGATGCTTGTTTTTGAAGAAAGTTTTATTTAGCTAGATTTATTATATCTTTTGCATGATTTCTAGCCATTTTAAATTGATAGAGTGATTCAGATGTTATTTAACAATGATGAATAATAAAGAGTCATGAATGACTGCTAAATCATAAAAATAATCACGGTCTATACTATGTCAAGTTCAACCTTAATTTGGTGAAAGTGGTACTGATCACTGCAGCTACATCTGGTTCTACTGTAGCTGAAGAGAATCATGAGTCTGGCCATCAAGCAGGTGGAATGATCACCCAGAAGTTAAAGGGTTTTGTGATAGCGGTCTTAAATGAGGCAGTGCACAATGGCCTTGTGAAAACAATGTAATAGGCTGTTCTGGAGTGGAAGCGAACACGGACAACAGACAATGACTGAAGGTTGTTTATTAGGAATAATTGTTATATTATTTTAAGCACAAAAAACTACACAAGTTTACGTGATACTGTGAGACTAGTAAGAATAATCAAAGGTGCCTGACTGAATACATAGTGGAATAAGATGTTGGGAAGTACTTTGACATTAGAGTGGGGAATGAACTATGCTGAGGTTTGCCTATTCATGTCATTTCTCTATGCATGGTAAAACTAAGAGGTGTGTGGTGGATAAAGGGAGAAGGGAGTACTCTGAGAGAATAACTAAGAGTGAAAAAGCTGATTAAGGAACCAATCTGTATCACCATAATCAACATCATCATTACTGTCACCTTCGCTGCTATTTTTTGCTGCTGTTGCTAGTGTTATTAATACAAGTGGTCTTCATTTTATTTCTTAAGGCGTTACTTTTGTTGATGTTTTCAGAGTGAAACTGTACTCGTCGTTGCCGTACAGTGATTCATCTACTCGGCCACAACGAGTGGCCACCTGGACTGCTGACAGAGGCCTGGTTCTTACCCCCACCACCCATCTCTTCCCTTCGAAGTTTATGATGTAAGTGATTTATTCCAGGTTTGTCAGGTAAATGATGTATACCTGTAGAAAGAGAATATTTACTCATCCAGTGCAATATTTAACCGATATGAGGAAAAACTTTACTTACAAGACTATTTTACCAGTTAAAAGTTTACCTACACAAATAAATACTTAACCTATTACTGTTGAGTAAAAATTTACTTATACAATCATGCAGTTACACAGAGTAACAGTTTACCTTTACAAAGCGTTATACTCCCTATCTATCTATTGCCAGACTCCTTAATCCAGAGGCTGTTGGCCACAAACAAATCGCCCTCTACGTCTCCCTGTCCTTGTCATTTCTCTACCCTCCTTCCAACTTACCCCTCTGTCATGTATATCTCCATTCCATTCCCCTGTCTCATCATTGGTCACCCGTTCCATGGTCAATCTCTCATTCTTTATCCTCTCCCCATGGCCAAACAAATATTTTTTTGCTGACAGCAGAAGCAGATGAGCATGGCACCAGATCTTGAACACTGCTGTGATTCGGCCCCTTACCTCTTAAAGCATACTGATATACGATTAGCCTTCAATTAATATACGATTAGATTTCAGTGATATGCGATTAAGCCTCAGGTGATATACAGTGACGAGTCAATAAATGTGCGATTATGCCTCAGCTGATTCGATTAGGGCTCAACTGATATACGATTAGGCCTCAACAGATACACGATTAGACTACAACTGATATGCGGTTAAGCATCAAATGATATACCACTCAACATTAACTGATGTATAATGGGGCTTCAACTGACCTACAATTTGGCTTCATGTGATATACATGTAGGATTTAACTGATATACGATCTGGCTACAAGTGATATGAATTCAACTGATTTACGATTAGGCATCAACTGATTTACTATAAGGCATTATCTCGTATATGATTAGGCTTAAACTGTTATACAATTATGCATCAACTGATTTACGAGTAGGCTTCGACTGATGTATAATTAGGTTTCAACTGATATACGATTAAGCTTCAGCTTAACTGTATATCATTTGATCTTAATCATATAAGCTTCAGCTGCAATACGATAAGATTAAATGATAAACGATTAGGCTTCAACTGATATACGGTTAGGCTTCAGTCATTTATACGACAAGTGTTTTCCTCTAGTTAGTCACTAGGTGATATCCACATCGATTAAAAAAAAACGGAAGAGGTACCCGGCGTTGCCTGGGTAAAACCCTATAACCGCACATCACGCAGGTCTCTGGATGGCCACTCCTTGTGGGAGAAGACCCTCGGGTTCCCATTTTATCCTTGGGCCCATTTCCCCAGGGTTATATTCTCCATGGACCTATTCCTACCATGGACGTATTTTCTCACTACCCACCCACCCACTAACACTGCCCACTCATCCCACCAATCAGTTTACCTACCCATCCGACCCTCTGTAGCTAATAATATCATTGGAAAAGAAATTCAACGGTATTTGGCTACCATCTTTCCACCACGCTGACTTGAGTATTTCTGATTAACTATAATCTTGGCCATCAGAGGAGCCACTTGAGCTTATGTAATGACCACGTTTAAAAAGTTTAAATTCATTGTAAGAAGTTACACCTGCCAGAGCTGTTAAACATGTTCCATATGCATCCCCCTTGATTTCCATAGAGGACAGACAGACTGGCAGACAAACTCTCTCTCTCTCTCTCTCTCTCTCTCTCTGTGCAGAGACATGAAACTTCAAGCATATGCCCTGTCGCATTTACCGCGTAATATTACATACAGACGTTTATTACTTAACATTTTGGGTAACTGGAGGCCAATTGCACCCGTTTTATTTTTACGCATTCTTTATGTTAGCGCATTTTAGGTACAAAAGAGGCATTCCCAGTTTGTGCAGTGACTAGGTCCATGTCACATGCAGAGAGGGGTAGACAGGAGAAGGTTGCTTATAGCGTACCCTGCGTTATCGTACCAGAGGCAACAGTTAGTCGTATGTCCGAGGACACGAAACAATCTGACAATGAGATATCTTTGCCAGATATGTTTGTTGATTCAAAAATTGTTGCTCTGTTATGAACCATTTTGGTTAATTAGAGGTTACAAACAAACAGATAAACAAAATGGGAATATTAGTAGTATATAGATAAGGCCGTGTACCACCCTTGTCTTCTGGAGCACAGGATAAAATACAATTAAGTAATAGAGAGGATAATACTCGGACACATTCATCTATACTGTTACTGATCTCCATCCTGTGTACCTTTTCTTATCCAGGAAAGTCTAGGTTAGGCTAGGCTTGTTTTCTTAGAACTAGGTTAGGTTCGCTTATTAGTCAGTTAGATTAATTTGTCAGGTTTGGGCAGGGTATGTCACGTTAGGTTAAAAAAAAAAAAGTTACCATGACCTGCATTATATATATATAGGGTGTCCTAGGAAATGTCTCTCAAATTTCATTTTTTTCCAGGGATAATTTTGAGCAGAAAATGCTTAATTCTTAGCCAATATAAGAGTACAATTATTATTGATGACCATATCGGTGGAATGGTCTCTATGACTATTAACCCACAAGATTATCAGAGAATTTTCATATCATTAACTCTCATTCTCTTACTGACTCCTTTCAGCTTCTGTCTCTTCGTTGTAGAGTTGTATCTTTATATTTTTTTTATTGTTGCTTCAGTGGTCACAGCTCCTCTGAACTGTCTGCTTGCATCCCTCCACCACTACGACGGGTGTGTACCACCCATCTAGCAGGAAATTCACCCCTTTTCTTTTCAGTTTACTTATACACAAGCTAACCAATACTCCCAGTCCTTCATGTATGCAACAGGTCAACTCTGTAACTGTCTGCCTATGATCACCAGTCTTTTAAACGCATTATGTCCAAGGATATTGAAATGAACGAATGTCGAATTTAGCCTTCTTTTACTCTTTCTTAACCCGCAGCGTCCCGTCGACGTACTTCCACGTCCTCACGTTATGTCACAGCTAATCCCATCGACATACTTCAACGTCCTGCAATTGCAAGGTTCATAATTTCCACAATTTTCAAAATTCGTGCGAAATTTTCGATTCGCCCACGTACCCAAGCCTCCCCTACCTGCCGCCAGGCGGGCAGCGTCCTAGACCCCGGTGACCCGCGCTCGCCCTTGTCTCGGTCACTCACCTGCTAGCAGTGACCCAGGTCAGACATGGCGCGGAAAGGTCTCTCAGACGAGAAAATTGCATCCGCCCTGGAAGCCTTCACTGGAGATAGTGATTCTCCACTCGACGATGATGTGGTAGATCGCGATTACGTCCAGCCAGAGGAAGAAATAAGTAGCAGTGATCAGGAGGTCCCTTCGCCCCGAAAAACGCGGTATGTGACATACCGTAAGGCAAAGGAAGGCCAGCCTGCTCCCCAACCACGTGCACGGCTATCTCTCCATCCCGAATCTGATGAGGACGAAGATGAGGACGATGAGGATGACGGCGGCTTAGGACGTGATATCGCCACGTGGTTGGGAAAAGAAAAAATATCACCACGAGGATCAGAAGGTGGGGCGAGAAGACATACAAGGTATGGTGAAAGTCTTTTGTCTGGGGAAGTGGAAAGTGGTGTGGTGGGATTGCTGGGTGAAAGGAAAAGTGTTGTGGCGGCAGCGGGGTGAAAGTGAGAGTGGTGTGGGGGTAGTGCGGGGTGAAGGGGCAAGTGGTGTGAGGGAGGCAGCACGAGCACGTGGTGCACGTAGGCCTAGGGGAGAGGAGGTGGAGCCACTCCCCAGCACTTCTTTTGCCCCAGAATATTCCCAAACTTCCTCCCCACAGCCCCAGGATGTGAGGAAAGGAAAGAAAGGGAAGGGAAAGGGTAAAGGAAAAGGGAGAGGAAAGAGAAGTGCGAGTGATGAGAGGCGCCGCTCTCCACCTCCCCAACCTCCCCCACCACCCTCACCTCCCCATCCTGACGAAGGGGACGATGGGGACGTGGATGGAGACGGTGGTGTCACGTGGAACTGGGAAGATGGGAGTAATTTTACTCCCATCATTCACCCTTTCACTGAGGAGTGGCGGTCTGGTTGCACGGCTCCAGGTGTGAATGCAGGTTCGTCTAGGGTGGATTTTTTCCACTTGTTCTTTGGTGAGGCGTTTGTGGGGTGCATAGTTGAACAGACTAATATCTTTTCACAATCATAGTGCCGTGAAAGTGAACGTTTGGGAACCACGAGCAGGCATTCCCAACAGTATGACTATCCCATTACAATTTCAGAGATGTTCCTATTTTTGGCCCTGGTTCTCTTGATGGGTGTGGTAAGGAAAAGCCAAATTCCTGCCTACTGGACAACTGACCCAATCATCCTCACACCTTTCTTTGGAAAGGTGATGAGTCATAACTGATTTCAGTATATTCTCGGCCGCCTCCACTTTTTTGATGCAGAAGATCCAGCCAATGCAAATAACACAGATAAAATGAGGAGAATTAGGCTGGTATTTGATCATTTACGGGAAATGTTCCGCTCCTCATTTTATCCCTACAGAGACCTCGTCATAGACGAGAGTCTTGTGTTGTGGAGAGGCAATATTTCCTTTAGGCAGTACATACCCAGCAAGAGACACCGTTTCGGGTTCAAGATCTTTGTTATGTGTGACTGTAAGACTGGTTATGTGCAAGACATAGTCTTGTACACGGGCGCACAGACAGATATAACAGAAGATCGGAGTATAGGACTCTCTGGGGCCGTGGTGAAGACAACGATAGAAGAGTACCTTCATCGTGGTCATGTGTTGTACCTGGACAACTGGTACACTAGCCCTCTTCTCGCTAGGTTCCTCCACCAACACGACACCGGAGTCTGTGGTACAGTCAAGAGAAACCGTCGCCATATGGTCAAGATAGGGAGGAAACTTGACAAGAACGAGGTGTTTTTCTTCCAGGCCAATAACATCCATGCCACCCTGTGGAACCACAACAGGGAAGTTTGCCTCCTATCAACTGTTCACAGCCCCCTGATGCACCGCACAGACTCCGTGGATCACCGTAGCGAGAGGAGGCGCAACGTATGGAAACCCGAGTCTGTACTGGACTATAATCTGACCATGAGGCAAGTTGATTAGTCAGGCTCGATGATTTCAAGTGTTGACTGTGCCAGGACCACGATGAAGTGGTACAAGAAACTCTTTTTCTACTTGCTCGACATCACGGTCCTGAACACCCACTACCTGCACGCAATGACCACTGGAGTATCCGAGACCTTTGAGGGGTTTGTGAGGGAGCTGGCACGTGAAATAATCGCCAAGCATGCCCAGGACAGACCCACACACCGCACCCGCACCCCCATGGCTGCTCAGACTCCCCTACGTCTTGCAGGACGCCACTATCCCAGCGCAATCCCTTCCGACCCAAACCGTCGTAAACCCCAGCATCGCTGCCATGTATGTAAGCACTCGACAGTCAGACCATCCACTCAGAGAAAAGACACAAGGTACGAGTGTGTCGAGTGCAATGTTGCGTTGTGCCTTCAGCCTTGTTTCAAGGAGTATCATAATTTCCTACACTACTGAAACTGTGTGGGAAGGCGAAATGACGCTCATTATAATGGTAAGGCCAGTCAGTAGGTGCTAAGTCAAATATAAAGTTGAAACGGGTGTTATTTTTTCAGAAAAGTAACGTATAAATTGAGAATTAGTGTAAGTTGAAAGAATTGATATCAAAACTACACCCACTGTGTAAATCTGCGAAAATATGACGCTCAGTATAACACTCTGGTCAGTAAATATGTGATAGCAAGGAAATAAAGTGGAAACGGGTGTAATGTTAGCATGAATAAAAGGTATAAGTTGAACAATGGTGTAAGTTGTAATAATTGATGTCACGAGTACACCCACATTCTGGTCAGTAAGTATGTGATAGGAATTATATAAAGTGGAATTTGTTGTAATGTTAGTAGTAAGGTATTTTGTAAGTTGAATACTAGTGTAAGATGAAACAAATGATATCGCGATAACACTCCCTGTGTAAGTACGCGCTAATATGACGCTCAGTTCCATTATAAGTTCTGAAATTATGTGATATCAATTATATCAAGTGTAAACATGTGCAATGTTAGTGGAGAATTATTATATAAGTACAAAAATAGGTTGTAAGTTGAAATAGTTGTCATAACGACTTCACCATGTGTGTTATTATGCGCTATTATTACGCTATATATTTACGTAAGGCCTGAAATAATCTCAAAACAGTTCTATAAAGTTGAAAAGTGTATAATAATATTAGAAAAGTATTATGTAAATATGAAAAACACAATACGAGTTGAAACAACAGTCACAGCGAGTTCACTCACTACGTAAATAAGCGCTAACATTACGCTAAATGTTATCAAAAGGCCTGTGAAAACGTAAAAACAGTTCAATAAAATGTAAAATAGTATAATGTTATTGTAGAAGTATTATGTAAGTAAAAAAAAATGATATGTATCATGATTTTAGAATGTTAGCGATTCATCGTGACCAAGTTGCCCGATTTTGCTCATTTCGCACGATGGTACAAAGCTTATTTCTGCTCTATTTTTGTATAAAATCCAATATACTCTTTTATCACATGTTTTTATGTTTGTAATAAATACATATCTACTTACTTTCATTGGTTTCCCAGACTTATAATACCATAGAAAACGTTAGAGGCTCAGACCGCCTACAGAGAACACGGGGCCAGGTGGGACCAAGGCATACCTGGTTAGTGTAATTATGGACCCCGGGGAACAATTTCTTTGCCACTGACCATTGGGACGGGGCGGGTTAAAGGAAACACTTTTGTGGGCTTCTAGCTGTTGACATCTCCTTCCTCAGGGAAAAAAAAAAAAAAAAGAAGAAGAAGCTCCACTATGGTCGCCAAGTGGACTCATGTTGATATAGCACTTTTGACTCAAACTCACCCCTAAAATATCTTCCTGAAGATTGGCAGACATTTCTTGGGACACCCTGTATAATGACCTGTTTTAAGATATAGTGCCTATGAGCTAAAAGTTAAGTGCTTATAAAGTGAGCACGGTTTCTAATGTGCAGATTACTTCGTATGTCCTTGGAATTATCAGTGTAAGATATGCACTTTTTTCAGAGGCTTCATTTGTTCATTCTCTCTGGAAAAGTGTCTTAAATTTCAATCCACATAACTTCGACATTTCCTTTTCGTTTCCTTCGTGGTCACTTGATTTTGTGAAGTGTGAAAAACTTAGTGTAGGGTAGATGGATTGTGTGTAAATAGTTAGTGACTGGGATTCACTCAGTCTAAGGTTGTTAAAAGAAACCATACCCAAGCTTATAGACACAGTCCACATCCAAGTAGTATTTCCTTTCCTTTCCTCTTACAGGTTCATTGAATATACTCAGTTTGGTCTAACTTGGCTAAAAATTGCCATCTCTCCATTTTGACTGCCGAGTTGTACCAAGATGTTAGCACTTAAGTATGGCACTGGTTACGAAGAAGTGGAAAGGATGCAGAGCCATAGTGTGGTCTTTCATTGCCAATGGACTACAGTACGTGGAATAACTGAAAAGTGTCGAAGATCTGGCCCAAGTTAATGTAAAAGACCAATAAGAATATGCTCTCTATATTTTGATTCCATTATACCATGAAGTACTAAAATCCAACTGGCAAAGCTAAAGGTACCATTCCATCCTAGGTTCCCTCATCGGCCTCATCTGGTGGTATCACAAGAAGAGTTTCCGACACAAGTAGCAGCGATGGTGGACGACCCTACAGCGCCGGGGGGTAAGCGGCTCACCTTTACGGGACCCGTACACAATGTTGTGGACTTCCTCGCAAAAAGGATCAATTTCACGTAGGTCACACTGCTAGTCTAGTTTAACCCACTGAATCCAGGAATAATGTTATTACCTCCACCAAGGACGTTATGTTTTTGCAAGCATTGGTTTATTTGTCTGTTTGTCTGTTAGCAGGATCACTCAAAAATTTTTGAACATATTTTGCTGAAAAATTTTAGAGGGAGCTGGGTATGGCCCAAGGAACAAATCCATTGGATTTTGGTGGTGATCCGGATCATAATTCGGATCCAGGAATTGTTTGTTTGTTTGTCCACACGATAACTCCAAAAGGACTCAATGAATTTCAATGAAATTAAGTGAAAGAGTGAGCCTTGGACAAAGAAATAATTGAGTACATTTGGGGGCGGATCCGGATCCTGCAATGCCATTGGGGGAGGTATGCGCTCTCTGAATGTTTTCTAGTTCTTTATGTACCTTTGTCCTATACTGATGATTTTATTCAGCTTGGGATAGATGTTTTATACTAGAAGTGTTAGATCTACCCTTAAGAAGTCTGTTCAGCATCAGAAGACATTACTTGTATAAAGTTTTGAGGATACAGCAAGAAAAAACTAAATAAAGGCGTCATCCGGATTCAGAGCAATCTAGAGAATTTAGGATTGGATTTATCTGTGTTTCCACTCTTTTGTCTCCTGAAAGTATGAAACATTTATGGATAAAGCTACACCTCTACTAAGGCTTACAGCATTAACAGTTCTGCCGTAGATTGAGGCATTCATATATTATTATTTTTTTACAGTCTGTACCATACCCTTTACAAACATAATATTGCAGTACCTGGATATGATCCAAAAATATAACGAATGATCTACACAGAATTTTTAAAATAGTTATCTTAACTCTGTCCTTATAGCCTTTTCTGATCATTTGGTGGGGCAATGGCAGGTTGGCAAAAAATAAATAAGTAAATAAAAAAACGTGAGATCGAACACCGGCTGGGAGAGGAAATAGTTTGGGAATTCGAGATAATGGGTCATCTTGATGATAGGTCCGTCATAAAAACAAATATTTTTTTTTATCGTCACTTGGAACATCTCGAATCTTTTGACAGTGTGACGTGTAGACTACCATTTTGTCCAGATATACGAGCCACACCTTCCCTCTGACGACAGAGAGGAAAGAATCCATGAATTGCAACACGGCCAGAGGGTCATGTGTTATTCCTAAAGGGAAGACATTCTGCCAATAGGGTTTTTAACTTTCATTTGTAATCCTCCTCACTGAAAGTCAATGACTGAAAACCAGTGCACCTCAGGCACAGTCTCTAACTAGCCAGATCATAAGGCAGAAGTTTAGTGCATCCTTGATAGTGCCAATCATCCTTGTTGTACACGATCAGTAGATGGATGACCAAGGAAAATATAAGGGCTCCTGATTGCTTGTGTTAACCTGCCCCATCCCGTCGACGTATGGGTACGTTGCAACGATTTGCATTTGCCAGTCCCAGCGACGTACCAGTACGTCGTGCAATTGCAAGGTCCCTAATTTGCACAATTTTCAATTTTCGCACGTGATTTTTTGTATGTATACACGGGACACCTTCCTCTATTCCTCTACAAGATGCCAAGCAGGGACAATGCCTTACACTGCATAACCTCCCCCCTCCCCCCCTCATGCCATTGTCTTGGCAAAGGACCTGTTACCAGTGACCTGCCTAGTAAAGATATTCAGGGCCAGAGTGATTCCCCAATCGATGACGATGTGGAGGACAATGTTTACATAGCATTAGAAGAAGAAACAGCCAGAAATAATGATCAGGTAATGTGGCAAAAAAAGGTCAGGTATGGTGATTAGTTAGTGAGTGAAATAATGCTTATAATGCCTTTATTACTGCTTGAAAACCAATATACTCACATACTACATATACATTCGTACCAAGTAAATAAATAAATACCATTTATGAGTGGATAAAATAGTTACCCTCCTATAGAACTCGTTTTCTTTGGTGCCAGCATGTTAGAAAACCCACTCAGGTAAGGAGGAACTCCTATCTGGATTGGGCACTTTAAACCTCAGGTGAGCGATTTCTCTATGAATTTTCGATGTTTCTCACCAAAAGTGAAGGTTTTAGCCAAAAAAAAAAAAATCGAAAATACCTCGGGACTGGGGGATGTCGGAGGTTCGGAAAACCTCGGGACGTGACGGGTTAAGTAGCTCCTGAACCTGCCCCCCCCCTTCTGTTTGTCTGTCTGTCTGTCTCTCTCTCTCCTGCAAGTTCCTTGGGGAATTGGTGGTCCTCTGGTGTTGATGTAACACACTGACCACATGTTACCACATCATTCTCAGCATTACCTGTGCTTAGTACCTCCTAAGGAAAATAAGGGTGAATTCGTTTAGCTTTTAACACTTTGGAGGCACATCTCCTTAGCCCGAGACGTCCCGTCAACATATGGGTACATTGCAACATTTTGCATTTGCCAGTCCCGTCGAAGTACTGGTACGTTTTGCAATTGCAAGGTCCCTAATTTGCACAATTTTCAAATTTCGCACGTGATTTTTCGTACGTATACACGGGACACCTTCCTCTATTCCTCTACAAGATGCCAAGCAGGGACAATGCCTTACACCGCATATCCTCCCCCCCCGCACGCCATTGTCTCGGCAATTAACCTGTTACCAGTGACCTGGCCAAGAAAGACATTCAGCGCCAGAGTGATTCCCCAATCGATGACAATGTGGAGGACAAAGTTTACATAGCGTTAGAGGAAGAAACAGTCAGAAATGATGATCAGGTAATGTGACAAAAGAAGGTCAGGAATGGTGATGAGTTAGTGAGTGAAACAATGCTTATAATGCCTATATTACTGTTTGAAAACCAATATACTCTCATACATATAAATTTGTACCAAATAAATAAATAAATACCGTTTAGGAGTGGTGTGGAATAGTTATCCTCCCATAGAACTCCTTTTCTTTGCAGCCAGCCTGATAGAAAACCCTGTAAGGTAAAGAGGTACTCCTACCTGTATCGAGTATTTTAAAACTCAGGTGAGCGATTTCTTTATGAATTTTCGATGTTTCTCACCAAAAGCAGAGGTTTAAGCCAAAAAATTTTTTTTCCAAAAATGGTCAGGACTGGGGGGTGTCGGAGGTGCGAAAGTGGTTGGGACGTGACGGGTTAGACTGATAAACTTTACTATACCATACTGAACAGCCATGGCGATATCACAAATCCCTGTCCCACTCCACCACAGACATGGAACCAGTACCTCAAAGGGCGCCGCCACACCAAGGCCGGAACCACACTTACTCTGACGTGAATTGTCCGATTATGTACGTTAGGAGTATCACTGGAATAAGTACACCTGGTTTCACTTTGTCACATTCTGACCAATCTATTTTCACTGTTAGACATGATGCACGTAACAGTGAGAAGCATTATGGTCAGAATGTGACCCAGTGATATGAGGTGTTCTTATTCCGGCATTACTCCTATCCTACATAATCAGACAATTCGCGTCAGAATAAGCCTGATTCCAGCCTTGGTGTGGTGGCACCCAAACACCCATCTACTAGTACTCTTAAACAAGACTTGTTACTTTCATATAAACTTAACGGAATTAGTTAACTTTCTCTCCTCCAATACCTACGAAACATCTTCTTTAGAATTACTGTATGTAGTAAATTAAAAAGAGATCTTCCCTTAACAACAAAATAACTTCAGGTACTCGTACGTGAGGCCAGATGACAGAGAGTGGGGCACACGGTCGAAGGATGGCTCCTGGTCTGGTATGGCAGGCCAAGTATTCAGGGAGGTTAGTGTTTCAACATATTAGTATCAGCCAGTGCAAATGAGAAAATAATCTTTAGGTATTATTGCCTTCAAAGTTCCGCTCCTCCCCTTTCCGTTCAGTAACTCATAATTCTTAAGTAGTTTAAGTGGAATTGCATAAAGTCACTGTGTCAGTTTGTCTAGTTTGTTCAACAGTTAGTTTTAATTACCTTAACTAAATTACAGAAAAGCAGGAAGGGGAATGGATCTTTTGGAGGTAAGAGTATAGTAGTCTAAAAGGCATGATTGGGTGAAAATGATTTGCTGTTCACATTCAACTAGAATCCTTATGAGATGAAGTGCAGTATATCTAGTGTCACGAGAGATAGAGATCGGTAACCCACATGTTAAAGATCTTGATTACAATGACCTAGCCTCAGGGCCCTTCACCTCTCAAAGTACGTGGTCTATGGAACTGATTATTACTGTTTCACACCAAATACAGACATTCAGAGTCACCGTAAAAACTCCTTCAAATTTAGTAATGTTCATCAACTCAGTAATAGTTAATACACTGTAGAATTGCTGCCTATTTGCCTTGACATATTATTTTTCCAGATCTATAAATACCATACATAGGTTATTCAATAAACATCCAGTTCCTTATTTACCAGTTAAATGCGCTTTGTGAAAGCATGACGAGCGAGCGAGTACCATGTTTTCACAATTTCTCTCTGATATATTATTTCTTCATGATGGCACCTGAACAATGAAAAATGTACTTGAACGAAAGACATTCAGATACACCCATACAGACACATACAGACAAACAGACAGACAGACACACACACACACACACACACACACACACACACAAGTAGTGAAAGCCAATAACATCTTGATAATGGCCTTCACAAAGTTCTTCACCGAACAATGTTTCAAATGAAGTGGAGGCGTGAATGCCTTCTCAGGGTCAACGAAAGGTTTGTGAAGACAGCTAAACCTTCCGGCCATATCTTTCGGTCGCACTGGCCATTCCTTTTGTGTGTAATGCTTAGCGTCTGCTTGGCTTATCCATAAACAAAGAAAACACATGTGCTTTGTTTAATCTTGCTGAAGTCCTAGAAGCAAGCAGATCACCTTCAGGCCCCCACAGATGTTCCACTTATGTGTTTTGTGGTCAATAGTAGTCAACAAAGCACTCATACTGTACTTTCATAACTTTCATTCATTCCATGGGCATTCGCAGTTCTTTTATTTTGCGTGTGCAAGGAAGAAGGAACAAAAGGCCAGGAGCCTGCAAACTGTTCCTTCCAAAAAAATAAAAAACAAAAAACAAAAGAGAGCCAAATTCAATATCCGTTCATTTCAAGATGCCTGAACACACTGCATTTGAAAGACTGGAGATCATAGGAAGTAGGAAATACAGACAGAGGGAGACAGTTCCAGAGATGACCTGTTGTCATAGAGACTTTGTAGTTACTTGTAGAGAAGTATATTTTAGACTTGTGGTCGAGCGGCTTTTATATCTTGTAGTAGTTTCCCTACCAGATGTCATGTAGTGACGGGAGAGGTAAAGAATAGTATGGGACTATTTTTATTTGTCTTAGAAATATTAAACAGGTTTCTCACATGGAAAGAGTATAAGTCCCGGGTAGCTACCTCCCTGTCTCGCTATCTCTCTCTCTCTCTGTTCTAAGGCTAATCTCCGTCTCGACCTCTCTCTAGGGTCGCTTGTCTCCTTCTAAACTCTCTTTCCTAAAATCTGGTGTAGCAGGGGTGTGTCACGTATGTTCCTCATGGTTACCAGATCTTTCTCACGAGAGGACTGCTGACAGCTAACTGCATCATCTCCTTACTGGCCGCTGTCGTCAGCTTTCCTCAGTGTTAAGAGTGTGTAAGCATGTTTAGCACTGCTGGATTCTCGCAGACACAACACCTTCTCATCATTTGACTTCCTGCTTCTATCTGTCTCTCTATCTATCTATCTAGTATGGTTTGCAATTATAATATGGAGACCTACCACATTGCTTGGCCGCGCAAAAATGGCGTACCATCGACATTTAATAGTTATAACATATTAATACATACTACATACACATTATAATGAACTTATAAGCTAATTAAGTGAAATACATAATATTGTAAAGTAACATAATTGTATGAATATTGTATACATATATTATTCATAGTAAATAGTGATTATTCAGTAATATTACATTTTAAATAAGTTGTATACATATTTGAATAAATGCATTAAAGTAAATTATTTAACTGTAATACAGTATGTACTTGGGATATTATAGTGAAATGCATACATGCAAGAATAAAAAGTTTAAAATTAAGATTATTGTAAGAGTTATTAATATTTCATTCAAAGATAATGGTACTGGTCTGTCATATATGGGTCATTCTTCTTTGTATTATTATTATTATTATTATTTTTTTCTATATATATATATATATATATATATATATATATATATATATATAATTAATACTATATACAAAATATATACACTTCATTCAGGGTGGTTAACTGTGATGTTAACTCTCCCCCCACTAAACAATGACTCCAAATTAGCAATTCTTGCATGCATTCTGTGCATTGCCAACAGCAATACTGCAACTACAATGCAGATGATTATAAAGACAGAAGGTGCTTGGCTATACACATAATATGGGTTGAACATACTCAAACTCAAATCTTCCCAGGGCTTCATTGTTTCATTGATCAGCTGCATAGTTTCAAACTTAGGTGAAGTCAGCTTAATACTTGTGCTCATGTTTAAGTTCATATTAGGCAGTGGGTGGAAATGTTTGTGTGTATGGTTGATAATGGCGTAGTGATTGATGGTGGAAAAAGTAGACATGGATGGTGTAAATACCGCACAGTAGTCTGGTGCTATGTATAATCCTAAGGCTGATGTATGAGATGGTGGTATATCTGGACAGACTATGTAAACTGATGTGTTATGAGGGAAATAAAAAAACTGCGAGTGTCCAATGCGTTGATGGTGTACAAGTTTATCTGGAGCAAAAGTGAAGTTGCAATGATGATGAATATTGTTATTGCTGATGATAGCCATTTCACAAGGGACCGTATCAGTAGGCTGAAACGTGAAAATGTACGCAGGACAAAGATGAACAGCATGTAAGGATATGCGGCACTTTTGCTCAATCGTTGACTCACTTGCGAAAGTGACAGTGTCTCGTCTCTTGGAGACCATGATGAGTTCGGTGTCTGTGTTGATGTTGATGATGACCAAAGTGTTGTTGTTTCTATAGGGGAAGGGGTGTATTTGGTATACTGTGAACAGGTCTTCCGTGATGAATGGTACATGAACTATCACTGATGTTGGTGTTAGTGTTGCTTCTAAGTACGGGTAATATTGCATAAATTCCCTACTGCGGAACAATGGCTTCAATTTATGTTTATGTATGCCTTGACTAACTATCTGACGTAGCTCATGAACTGGGAGTAAGTCATTTGTGATCTTGCCATCACCAGCATTCGAAATTCCTTGCATAAGTGCCCTGAAATGATCTCTAGTGTTCTCTAATTGTAGTAGAATCGTGTCAATAAGTTCTGTGATGATGGAGAAGTGCTGGAAAAGAGTAACGTTGCCCTCTAAGTCACTTATTTTATCTATACTCTCGAGAGCTACGTTTTCTGCTTGTTTCAGATTTTTCACAATTGTCTTCATTGCCGAGTTCTGTCCTGTGATGAATTTATCCTGGTATGTTAGTACCTGAGCTATCTTATTAAATTTGTTGTTTATTTCTTTAAGGTCATCCTCTGTAGCCAA
The DNA here is from genome assembly GCF_032717465.1 of Coenobita brevimanus. Classification (NCBI taxonomy): domain Eukaryota; kingdom Metazoa; phylum Arthropoda; class Malacostraca; order Decapoda; family Coenobitidae; genus Coenobita; species Coenobita brevimanus. The sequence continues at coordinate 32,324,777 of NC_136999.1, read as the reverse complement.
TCCAAAGATGTTCCCAAGAATTGCGCCGCCCAGATCGAACAAACCGCGCTTTTGGCGAGTACGTGGGATATTGTTCCTGTCGCTCAGTACCTCCGTTCCATAAGATGGGAGATCTTGGATCATGACGAGCATAGTTGACTTCGCCTGTTCTAGTTTCCATTTCGCTAACTTCACCATTTCATCCACTTCCTTGGTGTTATGTGCTTGTGAAACATAATTCCCTATCTTGAAGTCCAGAGTTCGCATCGGCATCGCAAGTCTTTCTACATAAGTAGGTAAGTCATACAAGTAATCTAGACTTATTTCAGTACTCATGACGTCCTTGACGATTGTAGTCGTGGCCGTTGGAGCTATGAGGCATCCTTGTCGTACTATATGCTTGGGGTCTAGGTGCGCATATACTCTTACTATGTATAGGAGAATCCATAGCATAAGTCCCTTCATCGTAACCTACCGAAAAAAAAATCTATTAATTTCCTATAAAGCTGTGGTTGATGATAGTGATGATGTGCGTTACGGTTGGCTGTTATTTCATTTATAGAAGGAGTTTAAATCGATATTTAATTCTCGTAAATGATGTACTGTAGATTTCATTGGAATAGTTGCACCTATGTTCGATTGTTTGGTATATGACCTTAATTTCTTTTTGTAATCATTGTTGTGTTCTTGCTTGGTTTCTTGAGGTACGTTCACCTGTTCGGTTGTATCCGAGGCTGAATAATTATGTGATAATTCCCTTGAAACTCGTTTTAAATGGTCAATATGAACTTGTTTTTCCTCGCCACTTGAAAGTGACTTAATTAAAACTTTGTTTGCTTGTATGTTAATTACTCTGTATGGGCCCTCAAATTTAGGGGATAATTTATTGCCTCTCGTATGAATGACTCCGTAAACAATGTCTCAAGCTGATAGGTGAATCTTTTGCCTTCTTGTTAAATGCCTCCGTAATTTCTTCCTTGGACATCGTTAATTGTTTTTTCACTCTTTTGTGAATGTCCTGGAATTCACGTAAACGGAGTTTAGAGTAATCATCGTAATTGTATATAGGCATGCTGTCACCTTCTAGGAGCTCATATGGTAATTTTTTATCTGTGCCATATATAATGAAATGTGGTGTGACACCAATGGATTTATTTATAGACCCATTAATGGAGGCCTCTACTCTGGGAATCCAATCATCCCAGCTTGCATAATTTTCACTGAGAATGTGTCGTAGCACATCTAATACCTTTTTATTTTGTCTCTCTACCAACCCATTCGATGCTGGGTGATAGGCCAAAACGTTAACCTTTTTGATGTTGTATTGTTTACATATTTCTTGTAAGATCTCAGAATTAAATTCTCCTCCATTATCACTTATTAATACCTTTGGGGTAGTAAAGCGACATATTACATTATCTGTTATTGCCTTTGCTACTGTCTCTGCTGTCTTATCTTTAATTGAAGCTAAAATGACATAACGGGAAAAATGATCCGTTGCTACGAATAAGTATAGGTTATTATTGTATGATAATGGCATCTTGAGTAAATCAACAGCGACAACGTCCCATGGTTGATGTGGTACTGGGTAATTACCCATCGGTGCAGGTGTGATTGGGTATCCTTTGTGTTTCGCACATGATTCGCATCTGTCTATATGATTGTTTATATCTCTTCGTAATGAAGGCCAGTAATATAATAGCTGGGCTTGGTTGAATGTCTTATTCTTTCCAGGGTGTCCTGCATGTGGGCTGTCGTGTATCATTCGTAATACTTGGGGTATCATGTCATTAGGTACTACCAACTGGTTAGTATTTCTTTGGCGTTTTGGTTGTTTAGAGTTAATTTTGTATAATGTATTATTGACCATTGTGAATTGTTCAAGTGGGACATGAAGTTTGGGTAATTGTATGTCATCTCCACTTTCTAACTTGTATATTACTTTTGACCATACTGGGTCAAGTCTTTGTGCCTTTGCGATATCCTCGTGGTTTGGGATATTTCCTTTGAGATCTAACGCCGCGACCTGAATTGTGTTCGGGTTCCTAGATAATGCGTCAGCTACTATATTCATTTTACCTTGTATATAATGTATTTGTACATTGTAGTTTTCAACTGTACATTTCCATCTTGCTCTCCTCCCAGAAAGGAGTTTTTCTTTAAACATACCCACCAGTGGTTTATGGTCGGTGAATAAGTGGATTTCGTAACCATATACCAAATCTCGAAACTTTTGTAATGCAAAAATCACTGCAAGTGCCTCTAAGTCTGTAGTGCTATAATTTTTCTCCGCACCTCTTGTTTGTCTGCTGGCAAATGCAATTGGTTGATTCTTTCCTCTTTTATCTTCCTGCATCAGTACAGCCCCTAATCCTTTAACTGATGCGTCTGTACAAATAAGAAATGATTTCGTGTAATTCGGATATGCTAAACAAGGTGCATTTGTTAGTTTAATTTTTAGATTGTTAAATGCCCTTTTTGTTCTTCTTCTTCCCATTGGAATACAGCATCTTTTTTGAGTAGTTGGAATAGAGGGAAGGCTATATGAGAGAACTGTGGTACGAAGGACCTATAGTACCCAGCCAGACCTAAAAATTGTCTAACTTCGTCAGTCGTAGTGGGTTCAGGAAAATCTCTCACTGCCTGTATTTTGTCATCAGTGGTGTGAATACCATCAGAGCTTAATTTGTGGCCTAAGAAATTTATTTCCTTAAAGCAAAATTTGCATTTAGAAAGTTTAATTTTTAATCCAGCATCACTAAGCTTTTGTAAGAGTAAGTCTAATTTCCTGAGATGATCCTTAATATTCTTCGTTGCGATAATAATATCGTCAAGATAAACAAATATGCCTTGTCCTAAAATTCCGGACAATACGTAATTCATAAGACGCTGGAACGTACCGGGGGCTGTCCTCAGTCCCATTGGCATTCTTGTATATTGATAATGGCCTCTGTTTGTTGAAAAGACAGTGTATTTACGTGACTCCTGAGATACCGGAATCTGATAGTATCCGTTTAGGAGATCGATGGTCGAGAATATATTATTCTCAGGACCAATATTCTGTAGAACATCACTTAGCAATGGCATGGGAAATCTGTCTGGGATTGTGTGATTATTTAGTTTACGGTAATCTACTACAGCACGCATTTCTCCATTTCTCTTGGGCACAAAGAAAAGGGGAGCGTTCCACGGAGAAACTGAAGGCTCAATAATTCCAAGCTTTAACATTTCATCGACATACTGATTTGCAAGTGTACGTTGGGAGTGTGGTATGCGATAAGCTGGTACGAAAATTGGTGGTGTTTCTGGGTGCACATTAATCATGTGATTAATCAAGTTAATACACCCTAATTGTTCTCCGGGCAATGCTACGGTGTCCCTGTGTGTTTCCAGCAGGGTTAACAAATCATTTTCTTCGTCAAATTCACCTGAGTGAATTAAATTCTCTTTTATTCTTTCTCTATCCGTAGATTTTATCTCACTTGTTACTCCACCAATATTTATTTCCTTCACAGGGGCGAAACATTTTTCAATATTAACTATGCAAGTTCCCTTCTTCAACTGAACTTCCCCATTCATGTGATTAATAATGAATATCTGAGTTAGCCCTTCGTCGTTCGTATGACATAATGCGTTTTCTACTGACAATCCCTTTACTTTACATAATTCTTCTAAGACAAGAACAGTACTATTCCGTAATTTGCTCTTTATGGTAACCTTCATGTATGAATTAGGTGGTATAACCAAATCATTAGTGAGATGGGCTGGAAAAATTGATAAATCAGTACTGTTATCTGGGTCACTAATTCTGGAGGATGGGGTTGCTGGTGTAAGTGGATTTATACACTCATCTGTTTGTGTATGTTTGTTTAAGCCTTTAATATTACCAATTCTTTTTGGCTCTCTTCTACCAATCGGTGAGGGCTCTGAAAGTATTTCCTCTATGAATTCATTATCAAAGTCTATTCCATTCATTTGTGGGAGTATAGTTATGTTCTCAGTTCTCATGGATCTTAAGCCCAGTAACATGAGCTTTAATTGCTAAGTTTTCAACGATATAGAACAATGCAGAGAATGGTCTTGTAGTTTCTGTGAAACTGAGATTTAATCTTATCATACCTTTTACTGTAATCTCTTGACCATCTACTGTGTATAATTCTAAATTAGCTTCATCCAGAAAAGTTACTTTCTTTTTATTTTTAAGAATTCTGTTTAGTTCTTCAAGTGTTATTAAGTTCACTGGAGAGCCTGTATCTAAAAATAAGGAAACGTTTTGATCCTCACATACAGCTGGTATCAAGATACACTCATTTCCCAACATGCCTCCTATGTGAAGTTTAGCCTTGTTTTTCTTTACGTTTGTTCGTTTTTTGTCATGACTTGGTCTTCCCCCGATTTGAACATAGACACAATTTTTTCTACTGTTTTGCAATCACTAGTCCAGTGCCCTTGGTATCTATGATCCCTACAGTAAGGACCAAATCCTTGTGTCTTTTGATTATCCTCTTTTGCCTTGATAAAGCATTCATACCTTGTGTGTCCTGGTTTTGCACAGTAATGACACAGAATGGACCTATCCCTTGACTGTGACCTACGAGGTGATTTCCCATAAGAAGTGTTGTTTATGGCGCGAGACCTGCTCGGGCTGCGCGAAAACTTATGAAACTGCCTGTAGGAAGGCGTGTGGGAACGAGGTCTAGGCGTCTTCGTTTGTTTGGGCTGCCTCATTTCTGGTCGCGATCGATTTTGTTCTCTGTTTGGGGTCGGTGTTGATGTTTTCACAGCTGATACTGTCTCAGGTACCCTGATTCTACCAGAATGTGCATGTGTGTCGACCACACCTGCTTTACTGCACTGCATCTCTACCTCGTTCATTAAGTCTAGTAAGCACATTCCTGGGGTGTACGCGATTGTTTTGGCGATCTTAAGGGTTCTATCAGGTAATTTACACAAGGCAGCTACATAACCAATGATGTCCACGGCGAGGTCTGGGGACATCTTTCCATCATCTGTTATCCACTTAGAATTCTCCAGAGTAGCTAATAGGGTTCTCTTGATTGTGGAGACATCAGCAGTTATTTCACTGAGCACATGGTTTGTAGTGTGCTCCCTTACAAGATCTACAATTTTATGTAATTCTGGAATTATACCTGGCAAGAAGTTCATACCTCCAGAAAATTTCTTCAGAAATTCAGTTTTAAATTCATCATATGTCCTAGCACGATGTAGCTTATCGGAGCGCAATAAATTGCTTGCTGGACATCTTTCCTGGCTTATGCAAGATGAAAAAATAGCAATTTTCTCTTGTTCATCTAGTATGTGGCGCTTGATGAACATTTGTTCGCACTGACTGATTAATGAAATGACATCAATGCGATCCTTGTCTGTGCCAGAGAATTTTGGGGCAGTCTTATCCTCGTGATACACAAAAACGTGAGGTGTGGTTTTTAGATCAGCAGTATTTGGTTCTTGATTCATATTTAATGATTGCCCTGTTAATTCAACTTGTACGAGTTTATCGTTATGTGAGGGAATGGTGGAATATGTATGACCGGACCGGTGAACCCTGTTAAGTATATTGGCATACGTATGCAAGGCAGCTGCAAAGTCGACACTATGTCTGAAGGGGTTTCCCACTCATCATCCGAAACTCCCGTATTTGTTTCTTTATCTTTAACGTGTGGTGTGGGTTGTACAATGGGTGGGCTGTCTCTTAATTGTGAGTCTGATGTTGTGGCAATTTGTGTGTCATCTGGTATTAACGTGGGTGGTGGCGAAAATATTCCTGTCATTAAGATATGATGTTATGAAATACGCCTCTTGTTTATTTATGTCCTAGCAAACTAGATGATAAAATAAGTTGAATATAGCTAATTTTAGCACTGAGAAGAAATGAGCAAGTATAATTTTACCCACTTGATACAGATCGTAGAGGTGTGTTGATACAAAAGTCGATCTCGGAAGAAAATACAGGTTTGATTGAAGATCTCTTGATAATTCTAGTGGTGTGTTGATGGACGATATTACTCAGGAAACTCCATGGCCTGGTATTTGTAGTGGTTAACGGCTGTCCCAGGCAAACCTCAGCATAGAACGTCGAATTTCCAACTTAACTGTGAAAATAAGTGAATATGAGTAGGAGCTATGTGAATAATGAGTAATGAGTAGTGGGTGAGAAGAGCCTGGTGTCAGTCACACGTTGCTTGGCATGGCAGACTCGCATTGTGATGTCATCTCAGCACATGGTGACGTCGGCTTCCCACACTGGTAGCTGTGGTGAGTGAATGAGTAGCGATGAGTAACGTGAGTGAAGACGAGTGAGTAAGATGAGTTGTGAGTCGTGTCTCACTCTTCGTTTGTTTGTTCCGTTTTTCTATGTGGAAGTTTTCTCGGTCCTTTTCTCTAGTGATTTATTCGTTGTGGGATGAAGACTGCCGCTACTTGTAGGTGCGTGTAGAAGATTATACAGACGACGTAGAGTTGTTAATTGTGGTTGATTGTGGATGGCTGTAGTTGATTGTAGATGGTTGTAGTTGATTGTAGATGGCTGTAGCTGATTGTAGATGGCTGTAGACTTTGTAGACTATTTGCACTGTAGACTGTATTTTGTAGGATTCAATGTAGAACTGAAGCTAATCTTGTAGTCTCGGTTGCTTTTGTAGAAATTTGCTTTTAATTCGGAGACGATGTCCGCAGATTTGCTGGTTTGTCGTTAAGCTACTTGCAAGGCGTCGAGTGATCTCTTGACCTCTGCATCAGCGTAATGATCTGGGAGACGGAGGGGGCAGGATGGAGAGAATACTGTCAGGAGCTGATGTTGTTGGTTGTTTTCAATCTTGATATTTTGTAGGAATTTAATGTTGATTCGTAGACGAGGTTCGTATACGTTCGCTGCTACCAAATGTCATAAAGACTTTGTAGTTACTTGTAGAGAAGTATATTTTAGACTTGTGGTCGAGCGGCTTTTATATCTTGTAGTAGTTTCCCTACCAGATGTCATGTAGTGACGGGAGAGGTAAAGAATAGTATGGGACTATTTTTATTTGTCTTAGAAATATTAAACAGGTTTCTCACATGAAAAGAGTATAAGTCCCGGGTAGCTACCTCCCTGTCTCGCTATCTCTCTCTCTCTCTCTGTTCTAAGGCTAATCTCCGTCTCGACCTCTCTCTAGGGTCGCTTGTCTCCTTCTAAACTCTCTTTCCTAAAATCTGGTGTAGCAGGGGTGTGTCACGTATGTTCCTCATGGTTACCAGATCTTTCTCACGAGAGGACTGCTGACAGCTAACTGCATCATCTCCTTACTGGCCGCTGTCGTCAGCTTTCCTCAGTGTTAAGAGTGTGTAAGCATGTTTAGCACTGCTGGATTCTCGCAGACACAACACCTTCTCATCATTTGACTTCCTGCTTCTATCTGTCTCTCTATCTATCTATCTAGTATGGTTTGCAATTATAATATGGAGACCTACCACATTGCTTGGCCGCGCAAAAATGGCGTACCATCGACATTTAATAGTTATAACATATTAATACATACTACATACACATTATAATGAACTTATAAGCTAATTAAGTGAAATACATAATATTGTAAAGTAACATAATTGTATGAATATTGTATACATATATTATTCATAGTAAATAGCGATTATTCAGTAATATTACATTTTAAATAAGTTGTATACATATTTGAATAAATGCATTAAAGTAAATTATTTAACTGTAATACAGTATGTACTTGGGATATTATAGTGAAATGCATACATGCAAGAATAAAAAGTTTAAAATTAAGATTATTGTAAGAGTTATTAATATTTCATTCAAAGATAATGGTACTGGTCTGTCATATATGGGTCATTCTTCTTTGTATTATTATTATTATTATTTTTTTTTCTATATATATATATATATATAATTAATACTATATACAAAATATATACACTTCATTCAGGGTGGTTAACTGTGATGTTAACTCTCCCCCCACTAAACAATGACTCCAAATTAGCAATTCTTGCATGCATTCTGTGCATTGCCAACAGCAATACTGCAACTACAATGCAGATGATTATAAAGACAGAAGGTGCTTGGCTATACACATAATATGGGTTGAACATACTCAAACTCAAATCTTCCCAGGGCTTCATTGTTTCATTGATCAGCTGCATAGTTTCAAACTTAGGTGAAGTCAGCTTAATACTTGTGCTCATGTTTAAGTTCATATTAGGCAGTGGGTGGAAATGTTTGTGTGTATGGTTGATAATGGCGTAGTGATTGATGGTGGAAAAAGTAGACATGGATGGTGTAAATACCGCACAGTAGTCTGGTGCTATGTATAATCCTAAGGCTGATGTATGAGATGGTGGTATATCTGGACAGACTATGTAAACTGATGTGTTATGAGGGAAATAAAAAAACTGCGAGTGTCCAATGCGTTGATGGTGTACAAGTTTATCTGGAGCAAAAGTGAAGTTGCAATGATGATTAATATTGTTATTGCTGATGATAGCCATTTCACAAGGGACCGTATCAGTAGGCTGAAATGTGAAAATGTACGCAGGACAAAGATGAACAGCATGTAAGGATATGCGGCACTTTCGCTCAATCGTTGACTCACTTGCGAAAGTGACAGTGTCTCGTCTCTTGGAGACCATGATGAGTTCGGTGTCTGTGTTGATGTTGATGATGACCAAAGTGTTGTTGTTTCTATAGGGGAAGGGGTGTATTTGGTATACTGTGAACAGGTCTTCCGTGATGAATGGTACATGAACTATCACTGATGTTGGTGTTAGTGTTGCTTCTAAGTACGGGTAATATTGCATAAATTCCCTACTGCGGAACAATGGCTTCAATTTATGTTTATGTATGCCTTGACTAACTATCTGACGTAGCTCATGAACTGGGAGTAAGTCATTTGTGATCTTGCCATCACCAGCATTCGAAATTCCTTGCATAAGTGCCCTGAAATGATCTCTAGTGTTCTCTAATTGTAGTAGAATCGTGTCAATAAGTTCTGTGATGATGGAGAAGTGCTGGAAAAGAGTAACGTTGCCCTCTAAGTCACTTATTTTATCTATACTCTCGAGAGCTACGTTTTCTGCTTGTTTCAGATTTTTCACAATTGTCTTCATTGCCGAGTTCTGTCCTGTGATGAATTTATCCTGGTATGTTAGTACCTGAGCTATCTTATTAAATTTGTTGTTTATTTCTTTAAGGTCATTCTCTGTAGCCAATCCAAAGATGTTCCCAAGAATTGCGCCGCCCAGATCGAACAAACCGCGCTTTTGGCGAGTACGTGGGATATTGTTCCTGTCGCTCAGTACCTCCGTTCCATAAGATGGGAGATCTTGGATCATGACGAGCATAGTTGACTTCGCCTGTTCTAGTTTCCATTTCGCTAACTTCACCATTTCATCCACTTCCTTGGTGTTATGTGCTTGTGAAACATAATTCCCTATCTTGAAGTCCAGAGTTCGCATCGGCATCGCAAGTCTTTCTACATAAGTAGGTAAGTCATACAAGTAATCTAGACTTATTTCAGTACTCATGACGTCCTTGACGATTGTAGTCGTGGCCGTTGGAGCTATGAGGCATCCTTGTCGTACTATATGCTTGGGGTCTAGGTGCGCATATACTCTTACTATGTATAGGAGAATCCATAGCATAAGTCCCTTCATCGTAACCTACCGAAAAAAAAATCTATTAATTTCCTATAAAGCTGTGGTTGATGATAGTGATGATGTGCGTTACGGTTGGCTGTTATTTCATTTATAGAAGGAGTTTAAATCGATATTTAATTCTCGTAAATGATGTACTGTAGATTTCATTGGAATAGTTGCACCTATGTTCGATTGTTTGGTATATGACCTTAATTTCTTTTTGTAATCATTGTTGTGTTCTTGCTTGGTTTCTTGAGGTACGTTCACCTGTTCGGTTGTATCCGAGGCTGAATAATTATGTGATAATTCCCTTGAAACTCGTTTTAAATGGTCAATATGAACTTGTTTTTCCTCGCCACTTGAAAGTGACTTAATTAAAACTTTGTTTGCTTGTATGTTAATTACTCTGTATGGGCCCTCAAATTTAGGGGATAATTTATTGCCTCTCGTATGAATGACTCCGTAAACAATGTCTCAAGCTGATAGGTGAATCTTTTGCCTTCTTGTTAAATGTCTCCGTAATTTCTTCCTTGGACATCGTTAATTGTTTTTTCACTCTTTTGTGAATGTCCTGGAATTCACGTAAACGGAGTTTAGAGTAATCATCGTAATTGTATATAGGCATGCTGTCACCTTCTAGGAGCTCATATGGTAATTTTTTATCTGTGCCATATATAATGAAATGTGGTGTGTCACCAATGGATTTATTTATAGACCCATTAATGGAGGCCTCTACTCTGGGAATCCAATCATCCCAGCTTGCATAATTTTCACTGAGAATGTGTCGTAGCACATCTAATACCTTTTTATTTTGTCTCTCTACCAACCCATTCGATGCTGGGTGATAGGCCAAAACGTTAACCTTTTTGATGTTGTATTGTTTACATATTTCTTGTAAGATCTCAGAATTAAATTCTCCTCCATTATCACTTATTAATACCTTTGGGGTAGTAAAGCGACATATTACATTATCTGTTATTGCCTTTGCTACTGTCTCTGCTGTCTTATCTTTAATTGAAGCTAAAATGACATAACGGGAAAAATGATCCGTTGCTACGAATAAGTATAGGTTATTATTGTATGATAATGGCATCTTGAGTAAATCAACAGCGACAACGTCCCATGGTTGATGTGGTACTGGGTAATTACCCATCGGTGCAGGTGTGATTGGGTATCCTTTGTGTTTCGCACATGATTCGCATCTGTCTATATGATTGTTTATATCTCTTCGTAATGAAGGCCAGTAATATAATAGCTGGGCTTGGTTGAATGTCTTATTCTTTCCAGGGTGTCCTGCATGTGGGCTGTCGTGTATCATTCGTAATACTTGGGGTATCATGTCATTAGGTACTACCAACTGGTTAGTATTTCTTTGGCGTTTTGGTTGTTTAGAGTTAATTTTGTATAATGTATTATTGACCATTGTGAATTGTTCAAGTGGGACATGAAGTTTGGGTAATTGTATGTCATCTCCACTTTCTAACTTGTATATTACTTTTGACCATACTGGGTCAAGTCTTTGTGCCTTTGCGATATCCTCGTGGTTTGGGATATTTCCTTTGAGATCTAACGCCGCGACCTGAATTGTGTTCGGGTTCCTAGATAATGCGTCAGCTACTATATTCATTTTACCTTGTATATAATGTATTTGTACATTGTAGTTTTCAACTGTACATTTCCATCTTGCTCTCCTCCCAGAAAGGAGTTTTTCTTTAAACATACCCACCAGTGGTTTATGGTCGGTGAATAAGTGGATTTCGTAACCATATACCAAATCTCGAAACTTTTGTAATGCAAAAATCACTGCAAGTGCCTCTAAGTCTGTAGTGCTATAATTTTTCTCCGCACCTCTTGTTTGTCTGCTGGCAAATGCAATTGGTTGATTCTTTCCTCTTTTATCTTCCTGCATCAGTACAGCCCCTAATCCTTTAACTGATGCGTCTGTACAAATAAGAAATGATTTCGTGTAATTCGGATATGCTAAACAAGGTGCATTTGTTAGTTTAATTTTTAGATTGTTAAATGCCCTTTTTTGTTCTTCTTCCCATTGGAATACAGCATCTTTTTTGAGTAGTTGGAATAGAGGGAAGGCTATATGAGAGAACTGTGGTACGAAGGACCTATAGTACCCAGCCAGACCTAAAAATTGTCTAACTTCGTCAGTCGTAGTGGGTTCAGGAAAATCTCTCACTGCCTGTATTTTGTCATCAGTGGTGTGAATACCATCAGAGCTTAATTTGTGGCCTAAGAAATTTATTTCCTTAAAGCAAAATTTGCATTTAGAAAGTTTAATTTTTAATCCAGCATCACTAAGCTTTTGTAAGAGTAAGTCTAATTTCCTGAGATGATCCTTAATATTCTTCGTTGCGATAATAATATCGTCAAGATAAACAAATATGCCTTGTCCTAAAATTCCGGACAATACGTAATTCATAAGACGCTGGAACGTACCGGGGGCTGTCCTCAGTCCCATTGGCATTCTTGTATATTGATAATGGCCTCTGTTTGTTGAAAAGGCAGTGTATTTACGTGACTCCTGAGATACCGGAATCTGATAGTATCCGTTTAGGAGATCGATGGTCGAGAATATATTATTCTCAGGACCAATATTCTGTAGAACATCACTTAGCAATGGCATGGGAAATCTGTCTGGGATTGTGTGATTATTTAGTTTACGGTAATCTACTACAGCACGCATTTCTCCATTTCTCTTGGGCACAAAGAAAAGGGGAGCGTTCCACGGAGAAACTGAAGGCTCAATAATTCCAAGCTTTAACATTTCATCGACATACTGATTTGCAAGTGTACGTTGGGAGTGTGGTATGCGATAAGCTGGTACGAAAATTGGTGGTGTTTCTGGGTGCACATTAATCATGTGATTAATCAAGTTAGTACACCCTAATTGTTCTCCGGGCAATGCTACGGTGTCCCTGTGTGTTTCCAGCAGGGTTAACAAATCATTTTCTTCGTCAAATTCACCTGAGTGAATTAAATTCTCTTTTATTCTTTCTCTATCCGTAGATTTTATCTCACTTGTTACTCCACCAATATTTATTTCCTTCACAGGGGCGAAACATTTTTCAATATTAACTATGCAAGTTCCCTTCTTCAACTGAACTTCCCCATTCATGTGATTAATAATGAATATCTGAGTTAGCCCTTCGTCGTTCGTATGACATAATGCGTTTTCTACTGACAATCCCTTTACTTTACATAATTCTTCTAAGACAAGAACAGTACTATTCCGTAATTTGCTCTTTATGGTAACCTTCATGTATGAATTAGGTGGTATAACCAAATCATTAGTGAGATGGGCTGGAAAAATTGATAAATCAGTACTGTTATCTGGGTCACTAATTCTGGAGGATGGGGTTGCTGGTGTAAGTGGATTTATACACTCATCTGTTTGTGTATGTTTGTTTAAGCCTTTAATATTACCAATTCTTTTTGGCTCTCTTCTACCAATCGGTGAGGGCTCTGAAAGTATTTCCTCTATGAATTCATTATCAAAGTCTATTCCATTCATTTGTGGGAGTATAGTTATGTTCTCAGTTCTCATGGATCTTAAGCCCAGTAACATATGAGCTTTAATTGCTAAGTTTTCAACGATATAGAACAATGCAGAGAATGGTCTTGTAGTTTCTGTGAAACTGAGATTTAATCTTATCATACCTTTTACTGTAATCTCTTGACCATCTACTGTGTATAATTCTAAATTAGCTTCATCCAGAAAAGTTACTTTCTTTTTATTTTTAAGAATTCTGTTTAGTTCTTCAAGTGTTATTAAGTTCACTGGAGAGCCTGTATCTAAAAATAAGGAAACGTTTTGATCCTCACATACAGCTGGTATCAAGATACACTCATTTCCCAACATGCCTCCTATGTGAAGTTTAGCCTTGTTTTTCTTTACGTTTGTTCGTTTTTTGTCATGACTTGGTCTTCCCGATTTGAACATAGACACAATTTTTTCTACTGTTTTGCAATCACTAGTCCAGTGCCCTTGGTATCTATGATCCCTACAGTAAGGACCAAATCCTTGTGTCTTTTGATTATCCTCTTTTGCCTTGATAAAGCATTCATACCTTGTGTGTCCTGGTTTTGCACAGTAATGACACAGAATGGACCTATCCCTTGACTGTGACCTACGAGGTGATTTCCCATAAGAAGTGTTGTTTATGGCGCGAGACCTGCTCGGGCTGCGCGAAAACTTATGAAACTGCCTGTAGGAAGGCGTGTGGGAACGAGGTCTAGGCGTCTTCGTTTGTTTGGGCTGCCTCATTTCTGGTCGCGATCGATTTTGTTCTCTGTTTGGGGTCGGTGTTGATGTTTTCACAGCTGATACTGTCTCAGGTACCCTGATTCTACCAGAATGTGCATGTGTGTCGACCACACCTGCTTTACTGCACTGCATCTCTACCTCGTTCATTAAGTCTAGTAAGCACATTCCTGGGGTGTACGCGATTGTTTTGGCGATCTTAAGGGTTCTATCAGGTAATTTACACAAGGCAGCTACATAACCAATGATGTCCACGGCGAGGTCTGGGGACATCTTTCCATCATCTGTTATCCACTTAGAATTCTCCAGAGTAGCTAATAGGGTTCTCTTGATTGTGGAGACATCAGCAGTTATTTCACTGAGCACATGGTTTGTAGTGTGCTCCCTTACAAGATCTACAATTTTATGTAATTCTGGAATTATACCTGGCAAGAAGTTCATACCTCCAGAAAATTTCTTCAGAAATTCAGTTTTAAATTCATCATATGTCCTAGCACGATGTAGCTTATCGGAGCGCAATAAATTGCTTGCTGGACATCTTTCCTGGCTTATGCAAGATGAAAAAATAGCAATTTTCTCTTGTTCATCTAGTATGTGGCGCTTGATGAACATTTGTTCGCACTGACTGATTAATGAAATGACATCAATGCGATCCTTGTCTGTGCCAAAGAATTTTGGGGCAGTCTTATCCTCGTGATACACAAAAACGTGAGGTGTGGTTTTTAGATCAGCAGTATTTGGTTCTTGATTCATATTTAATGATTGCCCTGTTAATTCAACTTGTACGAGTTTATCGTTATGTGAGGGAATGGTGGAATATGTATGACCGGACCGGTGAACCCTGTTAAGTATATTGGCATACGTATGCAAGGCAGCTGCAAAGTCGACACTATGTCTGAAGGGGTTTCCCACTCATCATCCGAAACTCCCGTATTTGTTTCTTTATCTTTAACGTGTGGTGTGGGTTGTACAATGGGTGGGCTGTCTCTTAATTGTGAGTCTGATGTTGTGGCAATTTGTGTGTCATCTGGTATTAACGTGGGTGGTGGCGAAAATATTCCTGTCATTAAGATATGATGTTATGAAATACGCCTCTTGTTTATTTATGTCCTAGCAAACTAGATGATTAAATAAGTTGAATATAGCTAATTTTAGCACTGAGAAGAAATGAGCAAGTATAATTTTACCCACTTGATACAGATCGTAGAGGTGTGTTGATACAAAAGTCGATCTCGGAAGAAAATACAGGTTTGATTGAAGATCTCTTGATAATTCTAGTGGTGTGTTGATGGACGATATTACTCAGGAAACTCCATGGCCTGGTATTTGTAGTGGTTAACGGCTGTCCCAGGCAAACCTCAGCATAGAACGTCGAATTTCCAACTTAACTGTGAAAATAAGTGAATATGAGTAGGAGCTATGTGAATAATGAGTAATGAGTAGTGGGTGAGAAGAGCCTGGTGTCAGTCACACGTTGCTTGGCATGGCAGACTCGCGTTGTGATGTCATCTCAGCACATGGTGACGTCGGCTTCCCACACTGGTAGCTGTGGTGAGTGAATGAGTAGCGATGAGTAACGTGAGTGAAGACGAGTGAGTA
This sequence comes from Coenobita brevimanus, assembly GCF_032717465.1. Lineage (NCBI taxonomy): Eukaryota > Metazoa > Arthropoda > Malacostraca > Decapoda > Coenobitidae > Coenobita > Coenobita brevimanus. The sequence goes on along the minus strand of NC_136999.1, from coordinate 32,309,269 downwards.
AGATGAGTTGTGAGTCGTGTCTCACTCTTCGTTTGTTTGTTCCGTTTTTCTATGTGGAAGTTTTCTCGGTCCTTTTCTCTAGTGATTTATTCGTTGTGGGATGAAGACTGCCGCTACTTGTAGGTGCGTGTAGAAGATTATACAGACGACGTAGAGTTGTTAATTGTAGTTGATTGTGGATGGCTGTAGTTGATTGTAGATGGTTGTAGTTGATTGTAGATGGCTGTAGCTGATTGTAGATGGCTGTAGACTTTGTAGACTATTTGCACTGTAGACTGTATTTTGTAGGATTCAATGTAGAACTGAAGCTAATCTTGTAGTCTCGGTTGCTTTTGTAGAAATTTGCTTTTAATTCGGAGACGATGTCCGCAGATTTGCTGGTTTGTCGTTAAGCTACTTGCAAGGTGTCGAGTGATCTCTTGACCTCTGCATCAGCGTAATGATCTGGGAGACGGAGGGGGCAGGATGGAGAGAATACTGTCAGGAGCTGATGTTGTTGGTTGTTTTCAATCTTGATATTTTGTAGGAATTTAATGTTGATTCGTAGACGAGGTTCGTATACGTTCGCTGCTACCAAATGTCATAAAGACTTTGTAGTTACTTGTAGAGAAGTATATTTTAGACTTGTGGTCGAGCGGCTTTTATATCTTGTAGTAGTTTCCCTACCAGATGTCATGTAGTGACGGGAGAGGTAAAGAATAGTATGGGACTATTTTTATTTGTCTTAGAAATATTAAACAGGTTTCTCACATGAAAAGAGTATAAGTCCCGGGTAGCTACCTCCCTGTCTCGCTATCTCTCTCTCTCTCTCTGTTCTAAGGCTAATCTCCGTCTCGACCTCTCTCTAGGGTCGCTTGTCTCCTTCTAAACTCTCTTTCCTAAAATCTGGTGTAGCAGGGGTGTGTCACGTATGTTCCTCATGGTTACCAGATCTTTCTCACGAGAGGACTGCTGACAGCTAACTGCATCATCTCCTTACTGGCCGCTGTCGTCAGCTTTCCTCAGTGTTAAGAGTGTGTAAGCATGTTTAGCACTGCTGGATTCTCGCAGACACAACACCTTCTCATCATTTGACTTCCTGCTTCTATCTGTCTCTCTATCTATCTATCTAGTATGGTTTGCAATTATAATATGGAGACCTACCACACTGTTGCATAAACGAAGGACTGGGAGTAACAGTTAAATCCTGCCTTAATGAGCTGGACAGAAAAGGGATGAGAGTTTGTTGCTAAACGGGTGCTACGCACCCGTTGTAGAGGTGGAGGATGCAAGCAGACAATTCAAAGGAGGAGAAACCATTGAAGTAGCGATAGAAAAGAGATAAAGATGCAAAACTGTGGTGAAGAGACAGAGGTTGAAGGGAGCTAGTAAGAGAAGGAGAGTTAATGAGACAAAAAGCCTTTAACTTCACCCTATTGAGAAGACCTGTATGTGGGGAGCCTCCCCACACGAGAGTTGTACTCTACACAGAGGCGAATAAAACCCGTGTATAAAGTCAACAACTGTGCAGGGGCAAAGAAGGTATGGACTCGGCTTAGCACACCTAATCTCTTGGAAGCAGATTTTACATGAGATATAATAGGATTCTTCCAGTATAAGTCCTGAGTGAATCAAACCCCAAGCATGTTCAAAGATGATGCAGGACTGAGCTGGATACTATTAAACATTGGTGGGTAATCCTGTGGAAGATTTTATCGGGTTGATAGGTGTAAAAACTGAGTCTTTGATGCATTAAAAAGAGCAACATTATTTTTACCCCTGTCTAAGATACGAGCCAAGTCAGACATTAGGTATGCCATAGCCCTCATCCCTTGTTTGTTGAAGTAACTGCTGAGGTGGACGTTGTGGGAATTGAATGGAAAGGTGAAGGGTGGAATCATCAGCGTACGAGTGCATAGGGTTAGATGTACAGCTTAGAAGATCATTGATGAATAACAGGAAGAGAGATGGTGATAGACAGAGCCCTGAGGAACACCACTGTTGATAGATCTAGGAAAAGAACGATGTCCGTCTACAACAGCTGCTATAGAGCGACCAGAAAAGAAGCTATACACCAAGGCACAGATGGAGGGATAGAAACCGTAAGAGGGCACTTTGGAAAGTAAAGATTTATGCCAGACTCAATCGAAAGCCTTTGAGGTGTCAAGTGCAATGGCAAAGCATTCACCAAAGTCCCGAAAAGAGGATGACCAGGAGTCTGAAAGATAGGTGAGAAGATCGCCAGTGGACCGTTCCTCTTGGAACCCATACTGATGATTAAAGAGAAGGCTGTGACAGGAAAGATGCTTTAAAATTTTTCTGTTAAGAATAGACTCGAAAACTTTTAAGACACAGGATGTTAAAGCAAGTGGACGATAGTTAGACGGTCGGGACAAAAGATTGATTGATTGTATTAAAATCTGGCGACACAACTGCCATGATCATGTGCCGCCAGACAACAAGGTAAAAGACTCAGCAAATAAAAAGGGCATATTCAAAATATAGATAATATCTGTTAGTAGGAATAAAACACTGAAAATATTAAAAGAATAGTTTATAAACTATAAATTACTTAATAAGGGGAAGGAGGACCGCCTCCTGAAGAAAACTAAAAATATCAGTAAAATCGCTAGAGGCTCCACTAAGCATCGATGAGAGACAGTAGGCACATCTGCCCAGTTATGTTTATGGAGGAATCTCTGACATCGGTCCCCCAAACTCGGACACTTGACCAGCAAATAATGGACAATAAGGGGAACAAGGTAATCATTACAGCTCAGTTGAGTCTCTCCACTCATGAGGAACCCATGTGTAAGCCGACAGCGCCCAATGTGAAGCCTAGCAAGAGCCACATACAATCGCCGAGACCTGGAGGGGAAAGCATAGCCCTTGGCACAACCACTGTCTGAAAGATTTCTTATAGTTTATTAAGAACAACACGATCCCAGTGTCTCTACCAACATGTCCGATTTGCATTACATCAGAAGCAGGAACTCGGTAGTCGGCTGGGGACTGTTGAGAAGATGCAGCATTAGCAAATATATCTGCCCTCTCATCACTCACCACATTAACATGTGTTGGAACCCAAGAGAAGTCCACATGGCGGCCACGACGGACAAGAAGAAAAAGCCACTCTAAAACTGATAAAACCAATGGATGGGATGCATTAAAAGACTTTAGTGCAGACAGAGCACTATGCGAGTCGCTAGAAATCACAAAAACGGATTGAGGGAAAGAAAATGATTTTGAGACCATATAAAATCGCAGTCAGTTCCGCCATATACACTAAATAATGCCAGGAAGGCTACTGCCCCTACTAAAGGAAGGGAAGACAACTCCAAATCCTACTCCAGTAACAGTCTTATACCCATCAGTATAGACGGGGACAGAACCCTCGTGAGTGGAGACATGTTTTCAAAAGAGAAAGAGACACCTGAGAGGGAAGTAGGCAATTTTTTTTCAAAAACAGGCCTACAAAATGTCATATGAGGGAGTAGCCAAGAACCCACCCTTGGGATCCAATGTGGACAAACTGCCAGACCGGACCCTGTACAGAAAGGGCTTTGGGAAATTTGGAAGGGTGTCATAAACAGAAGATCGTGAATCCTGGGAGACTATGGCACAAGAAACTGAGTCTTGAATGTGATGAAGACGATACCAACACCACATCATCAACAACTGACATCAAAAATCCAAGAGGAGTATACCAGCAACCACCAACAAACTTGAAATCGGGGATGATCTGAATGCCCCAGATGCCAGACATACACCAGCATGATGCACAGAAATTAACAACCAGAGACGGGCATCTCTTGCAGAGGAGTAAACCTCATACCTATACTCAAGTTTAGGAAGAACAAAAGATCTATGCTAAAGGAGCAAGGTCTGTTGGTCAGCAACCCAAGAGGTATGAGTCAAAACCCTTATTAGCGTCTAAGCTTTAAGACATGCCGCCTTAACAGAACGAACATGAGGTACCCAGGTTAATCATCTATCAAACAGAAGACCCAGAAATTGCGTCTCTTCCACACAAGATATTCTCTAATCATGGAGATACAAGTCAGGGTCTATTGTAGGTGAACCCCTCGGAGATGAAAAAAATGCATAACCACTGTCTTCGATAAAGAAAAACAGAAAATGCGAGACTCTGCCCAGTCAGAAATTCTATTAAGAGCCAGCTGCAACTTCTTCTCCATCACAGACATTCTTGATCCAGTGAAGGAAATTGAGAGGTCATAGACATATAGTAAGCCTCGTACACCATCATGAAGTACACTGATTATGCTGTTAAGGGCTACAGCAAAGAGTGTAACACTAAGGATACTCCCCTGTGGTACCCCATCTTCTAGTGCATGGGCATTAGTGCACAGGCATTAGAAAGCAGTCAAAGCACTCCTCTCAAACAGACCCTTAAAAAATGGTTAGATAAGAACTGCTGAATAAAAATAGGCAAGTGCCAACGAACACCAAACTCATGAAGAGAAAGTAAAATGCCATGATGCCATACAGTGTCATATGCCTTCTCCAGATAGAAGAAGACCGCAACCTGGTGTTGGTTAGTGAAGAAAACCTCGCAGACAGAAGATTCTAAGAACAGTAATGCATCAGAGGTAGATCGCATTTTTCGAAAACCATACTGGGCAGAGAATGAGAAGTCACCTCTCTCCAAAAACCATACAAGCCTAACACTGACCATCTTTTGCATAACTTTACATGTACGTCAGAGAAATAGGTCGATAATTCGTTGCCTGTAGGAGGTCCTTACCTGGAGCTGGAAACTCACCAGAACACAAGATTTTATTAAATAGTGAGAGCAAATTCTAAAGGGGCTGATCAGACAGGTGACATAAAACGGCAGAAGTAATATCATCATAACCAGGAGAGAAATCATGGCACTCCGATAGAGCCGCCTGGGGTTCAGAAAATGAAAAGGGAACATAGTCGGACTTTCCCCCAAAAGAGGCAAACCTGAAACCATGAGACTCTAGGCATCGATGTTAACAAGCGAAAGGTGAATCTGCATCCTTCTGTGACACACTGGCAAAATGATCAACAATCAACTCTGCAACAGCAAAAGGATCAGCCACAGTTCCACCTGCTGCGGATAGAACAGGAGGGGAGGGAACAGTAAATTTTCCTGAAATTTTCCTTTCCGGATTTCACACTTGTGTGAGGGAAGTCCTCGAACTGATGGAGGTGGAGGAAACATAACCTTTCCAGGATGTACGGCTGGCCTCCTTTAAAACCTGCCTCAAATGAGCTCGTTCCTTCTGATACGCCAACAATTATTGAGGATCCCCATAGTGATGACAAAGTCGAAAGAAGGCAACTCATATGCCTTTCACCATGGAACTGCAATCAGGGTTCCATGAAGGACGTTTAGGAAAGTGACCCGTTGTTCTTGGGATAGATAACAGGGCTGCTGAGTACAACACGTCAGTAAAAAATGACACCACCTCAGTAAGACAGCCAAACTCATCGACAGAAATGGAAATGGAACTTAATTCCCTGAAATATGTCCAGTCAGCCTTATTCAATTGCCAGCGATGAAGACTTGGCTGAGGTCAGTCAAGAGTAATGGAAAGTGGTCGCTGCCATACTGATCTGGCAACACATCTCAGGTAAAATCTAAAACAGCATCAGCTGAACATAAAGACAAATCAATGGCAGTGAAAGTTCCAGTCAGTCTATGGAAATAAGCCATCTTATTGGAGTTTAAGATGCCCAACATCTCATCTTGCACTAAAGAGTTTAGCATAATACCTCGAAGGTTGGTTTCACTTTTACCCCATAGTGGATAGTGATCATTCATATCTCCCAATAACAGAAGGGGAGAAGGAAGGCCACGAACAAGGCGTTTTAGACCCTCCCGTTCAACAATAGCACTAATGGGAAGATAAAGGTCGCAAACTGTATACTGCATATGTAAAAACATCCGGACAGCAACAACCTGCAGGGGAGTGGAGATGTCCAGATGACTGTATGGAATAACCTGACAAGGAAGATAGCAGCACCTCCATGACGACCTTGGCCCGGCACAGGATCAGAATAGAATGCATGGTAACCAGAAGGACCGGAAGGAAGAGCACCACCAACTCTGGTCTCCTGGATGCACATGCATAGAGGAGTCAATTGAGAAACAAGATGACAGTTCCTCATAACTTGCATGTAAACCCCCCAAATTCCACTTGATGACAGAACCCATAGTGGAGGGATGATGATTAAGTGAGGGACTGTACACCTCCTGACAAGGAAACGGATTTGGACTGATGCTTAGGAAGGCCCTTGGGAAGAGACTGCCAAGCACCAGGAACCCTCACCATATGTTGAACATCCATAGGCAAACGTGAGGACGAGCAAGAAGAGAGTCTTACGACACTCTTCCTCTGAGGTGGAACAGCACTTGGCTTGAAACCGTTATGGTGCACAGTGTGCCACCCAGGTGAAGGTAACCTGGAGGAAGTAGAAGAGGACCAGACAGTGGATCTGTGGTGGAGCAAGAGATGGCTTGGTAGGGGGACCGCAAGCTCCTCTAGCTGGAGTAGAACAGGCAGTGCCACCATAAGAAGAAGCACAACCAGTAGCACACCCCACAATACTGGAACCCTGAGAGGGCAAGGCCTCATGCAGCTGAGCAAGTGTATCAATGACCTGGGTACCACCACTGTCTGGCGGTGCCTGGGTCATCATTGAAACGCCATCCCCAGCCTGCACTTGCCCTGACCCCTGAGCATCCCGAGTAGGAGTAGTGGGCTCCACAACAGAGATTTTTTGATTACTGTGCTTCTATCTCTGAGCACTCTGAGGAGCCATGGCAATGGTAACAATATGCAGGAGGGACGTTTGGAGTTTTGGATGTGTCAAGACAGGGTGTAGTGCCAACATGGTCATTTGCCACAGGAGGAACAGGGATGGGGGAGGCACTTCCAGATGCAGGAAGCTCCACCCCAGAGGGGACACCCCCTGAGACAGGAGGCGCCTCCCTAGAGGAAGCACAGCTGCTTTCAGGCTGCACCCCCTCAATAGAACACTCTGCTGAGAAGGCCGGGAAGAAGAACAAAAAGAGGTTAATGGGATATTGTTTGATGGCAGAGGCACCTGAGAGGCAGCTTTCGGGCGAGACAAGATAGCAGCAAATGTAACCTCTGAGTGAATTAACCTCTTCCTTACCCTGGCCTTTTCCTCAGAAAAGGAAATTTTCTCCTTCGTTTCGACAGAAACAATCTCCTACTCAAACTTGTACACATTGCAATCCCTTGAGGAGCCTGCATGGGCTACTCCATAGTTCAGACATTTAGAGGGTTGAGAACAATCAACCAAATCATGCGAAACATCAACACAATTTCAACAGACTTCAGGAAGGCCAGACGCTAGCAGCTGGCAAGAACGGCGAACATGACCTAACTTTTGACAATAATAGCACTTTATAGGTCAGAGAAAGTAAGGTTTAACTTTAAGCTTCAACTATGCAGCAGTGACAACCTCTAGGAAAGTAAGGTGATCAAACATCAAGATAAGAGTGGGTGTGGGTATTAAAACCCAAGCCCCTCCAGGATTGTAGAATCAGAATAAGTGATCACGTCGCAAGAATACACAATCCCACAGGACTAATTTAAGGCCACGTGATGAGAGGCAGACACTGGATAAATGGCGACCATAGTAAGGGACTGGATGTGTGATCTCTCCTCTTCATTCCTGGCCTCTAGTAACAGAGAACCATCACTCTGCAAGGAGACCTTGGTGGTAAATCCACATGCAGTAACTAAACCATTGTGAATCTGAAAACAGTTCAGGTTCTGGAAGGAAGTACCATCAGCCATTTTGAGTACTATGTATTCTGAATAACAGTGTTTCACAAAGACGTCAGGTAACAGCTCGATAGAAGGGACGTCTGGATTTGCAGGTTTGGCAGATGACTACATGGTCGCCGTCCAGAGAGTGACCTGGAAATGGTGACTTGTGCAGCTGGTCACTGTCCAAACGAGTGGTTAAAGAAGTGTTTAATATATCCATATATAGATTTGTGACAGGTAAAATAGCACTAGGAGCCAAGGGAAACCGCCTACCAGGGAGTGAGGGGACTGAGCGCGGTCTGATGGGAGCGGGGTACCTCTTCCCCAAACGTTGACCCAAAAAGGATACACCATGATGTGAAAGTTTGCTACCACCAAAAACCCCCTTTCCCAACACCTTCCAGCCAAGACACCTAACCAACCAACTCAGGACAACACAAAGGGAACCCCTCTGGAGAGTGGCACCGATGACACATATGGGTAATCTAGGTTTTGGGCAGTGCTTAGTCAGACCCCTCACCCACAACCCTAACCACATGGGAGACCCTGCCAGATGTCGTTACATCCATGGGCAGGCTTGTGGGATCACAGGGGTTCGCAAGCCCCCCCACCACAACAAGGTGTCTGCCCATGGGGGGGGGGGAATTCGAACAAAAGGAAGTTTATTTCCATTATGGAGAAGGATTGCCTTTAGTGAATTCTTCCAACAGTCTACGAACAACCGCCATTCCCTTGTTTGATAAGGACGATACTTACAAAAGCGTTGCATTACCGATATGGCATCATAACAGTATCAAAACTTATCATCTATCTTGAAGTACACTGAGAGCTCTGCATATCTATGATGGAAGGTGGTGGTACAAACTCCATTTTGTAGCAGGCCCCATTGCTTGAGTCAAGATCCAAAGAGTTCAACTTCTCCTTGTGCATCTTAAGGTCTCTTATAAGGCCATGCAGCTCCACCTGACTGAGGAAGTGTGGCTCCTTGCTCTCTAAATCTTTTAGGAAGTTGTCACCCATGCAACTATTGTCCTCACAAGGTTCTCATTCACTTGTGGTACTTAATGAAGAGTTTGGAACTGGAAACTCAGGGCCATGGAGTACTGGCCTAAGAAAAGAAAGCACGTTAGGATACATGATCTTGGACCAGGTTTTCACTGAATAAACCCTTGGTGTTAATGAAACAAAAGTAACAGTCAGTACAGTGGTCCTTGGTTTGCGCCAAACCATTGGTACAGGAAAAGGCATACCTGATGGCATCCATTCATTCATGTAGTTTACACAGGGCTTGCATGCTAAATGGGTTGCCCACTTCTTGTCTTGATCACCAAGAGGACAACTGAAGTAATGTTTGTATGCAGCTTTAACATTCCTTGAAATTGATTTCTTCAGGCTTTCAGGTGTAAAGAGCCAGCAGATATAGCAGGAAGTGTCTGATGCATTCATACAGTTATGGCACTCCACTGCATACCAAGGCACTTTGTAGCAGTAAAGAAAATCTGAAATGGAATAATGGCAAATATATGATTACCTATGCATGTATTTTTGCCCCCCCCCCCACACACAAAAAAAAAGATCTGCTTGACCACAGGAAAATTTTACCCGACTGTCTAAGATTCATTCATTTTGAGTTACTAAATATTTTGTGATTCAGGTACTTAACTTAAAATTATATAGCCGCCACAAGAGCTAGCTGCATTGCACCTTTTTAAGGTATATCTATGTCCGTAACAGGAGTCAGGTCGAATTTTCCCATATAAGGACTAGCACGTCTAGTTTTTGAAAACTAGACGTGCTAGAAGAAAATGGATATCATATTCGAAATTTACAGGTTCATGTTGCTTGGAATCATCTCAAAATTTACTTGAAGCATAACACTTTTTAACTTTTGTTGACAAGTGTAATTTACAAACTTAACTGAGAGTAAACATTGCTCACTCACTCGTAACAATTGTGATATGTGACATACAGACGTACTCTTGCAGCCATTATAATCCCAGATACATTGCTAACAACAGTCACAATACTTACCTTACAATGGTTTACTCAGATTTTTTCAACAGTGTTACAGAAAGTGTGTATGGTAATGGTCACAGCCTGTTCTCTCTTCTAGTGGAGAAAGCCTTCTTACCTGGGTCAAATGGCATTAATTTTCTCTTTTCGATTCTTCTGTTGCTATTTTCTTTTATCAAAAACAGGCCAGTGCACCTTCATTACAATATGTTATCATGTGTAAATATATCTCTCCAACCCCTGAGAAATTCTCACTGTTCCTCTTACTATTTTTAGTGTTTAGCCGTGGCCACACATCTTAAGGGGGCTTCACGGCAACAGGACAAAATTGCTGTTATGACAAATAACACTACTGTACTTTGATCCTTACTCCAATATCGAATCTTGGATGAGAACTTCTAACTTTACTTAACTGAATGATTGATTGCTTGATTGGCCAATATATAAGTGGCGAGGTAACTGCCAGGGTCATATGCCGTCGGACACCAAGTCAGAACACAGCAATGAGGAGAGAATAACAGCAGAAAATAAAATAAAGTTTAAGTAAAATAATTAGAAATTGAAGGGCTAACTGCACTGCAGTTATCAGAGATAGTTCTGAGTAAAAAAAAAAAAAAAAAAAAAAAAAAAAAAAAGCTTCACTCCTCAAGTGACAGCTGAGTTGCCTGGTCTCAGCTACAACTAGGAATCCAGTATTGTTAAGTTTCATGGGGACCCTTTTAGTAACTGCGTTAACGTTAACCCTTCCCTGGTTGAGATGTAAGTTCGTTTTCCTCGATCAGCCCTCGGATGTCAAAGCTCAAGATCACCGGGCAAGGTCAAAGTCCGGCCCATGTGTGAGTTTGTTAGTAAAATAACTCAAACACATCTAATCTGAATTTAACCAGATTTACTGGACGGGTTGAGGGTTAGAGAAGGAATCAACCCATTGTTTTTTTAGAACAATGAGTCAAAAGCCCACGTCATAGAATAAGGCCAGTTTAAACAGTTTTTTTCTTATTTCAAACATATATTGTAATGGGCTTGAAAACAATACAAATATAAAAGGATTAGATTTTGGGAACAAAGTTCAAGGTCACTGGAATAGGTCAAATGCCAAGGTAACAGGGCAAGGTCAACTCAAACATTACTGGTGTGATTTAAACCAAATTTGGTGAAATGTTTAATGGTCAGGCAAGAACAAAGGGTTTCAGTAACAGTTATAATAAGTCAAAGGCCAGTCCCAAAGGGCAGAGTCAAAGTTCGATACGTGTGTGTGTGTTCTTAGCTAATTGTATCTTTACAGGAATAAGACGAGCTCGTACTGTTCCGTGTATTAAAACATTTTTATCATACATATCCTTAAATTTATTGTTTTGGAACACACTATTTCATTCAGTAGTGCATTCCACTGATCAATTGCCCTGTTTGGGAAACTAAATTTCCTTACGTCTTTATCGCCTCTCTTTTTATGCAGTTTTTTTGCAATGTCCCCTTGCTGATGCTTCCCCACGGGTTATATACTCATTTATGTCTATTTTCTCCATCCCTTATATGCATTCATATAGCATAATCATGTCTCCTCTTTTCATTCTATCCTGTAGTGTTGGCAGATTCAGTTTTTCTAGTCTTTCTTTGTAGCTTAGATCCCTTAAGCTTGGTACCTATCTTGTAGCGGCACTTTGAATTTTTTCAATCGTATGTAGCCTATGTGTTTCTTGAGAGGAGGATTCCAGACTACTGATGCATACGCCAGGGTTGGTTTAATGAATGATGTTATTATCTTTCTCAGCATGTCTTCATTTATGTATGTGAATGATATTCTCATATTTGCAAGCAGTGTATACATGTTCCATACGTTCTCACTAATGTGGTCAGCTGGAGATAGTCTGTTACTGATAATCGCACCTAGCTCCTTCTCTCTTTCTGAGATGTTTAAGGTTGTATTTCCTAAAAGCCCATCCACTCATATGCAGATAACTCAACACTACTTAGTTCATTCACATTCAGACACCCATTTACAAAGTTTAATATCTCTACCTCTCAACGCAGTACAGCCATCTCCATAAATCAAACTCTATCTACGATCAGTGAATGGGGACAAAATAACCTTGTCTCATTTAATGCTAGTAAAACTAACTATATACAATTTACTAATAGACAGAGATTGCCAGATTCGTATATTACCTTCAGTACTACTAATATTCCCATCTCCAAAAGTATTGAAATTCTCGGCGTCTCACTTAACAATGCCCTCAGCTGGACCTTTCATGTTAGATCACTTGCTAAAACCACCTCAAAGAAAGTTGGATTAATGTACAGAGTCCGTAACTTCTTCACTGACGAGCAGTTAGCTATAATTTATAAGAATCATGTGCGCTCTCAGATTGAATATTGCTCACCCTTGTGGAATGGATGTGGAGAAGTTGCATTAAAACAGACAAAATTCAGAACAAGGCTATTAGAATTATTAACAACCCTGCCATTGCAAATAAACTACTTCCCTACACGTATGAAGGAATGTTGCCTCCCTTCCATTATTTTACAGATATTTTTATGGCAAGTGCTCACGTTGCCTCCCTTCCATTATTTTACAGATATTTTTATGGCAAGTGCTCACACGAAGTTGCGTCCATGGTGCCACCTCTCCGTGCCTTCCCTCATGCTACACGGGCATCTGGTAGCGCTCATGACTGGAATGTCACTCAGCCATATTGCAGAACTTGTGCCTATCAGAATTCTTTCATTCCCCATACTGCATCTCTTTGGAACTCGCTTCCCCAGAGTTGTTTCCCTCCAAATTTCAACCTACAGCTGTTCAAGTCTAACTGTTACAGATATTTTATGAACAGAGGACACAAGTAATTATGGTGTATGGATTATTTTTTTTATTCATTTGTTTCTCGTTCCTCTGTTCTGTTATTAAATACATATATATATATATATATATATATATATATATATATATATTATACCAGTCTGGTCTTTTTCGACTTTTACCAAACTTGATTACATGACTCTTGTCCACACTGAATTTCATTTGCCATGTATTACTCCATTTATGAAGTTTATTTCATTCTTCTTGTAGCTCTTTACAAAAGTCTGTGTTAGTAATTCTCCTTTGTATTTTTGCATCATCACCAAACATATTTAGATAGCTTTCATTTCCAGTGTTACTATCTATGTCATTTATACTGTATACACTGAAAACATAATTGGTGCCAGCACTGAGCCCTGTGAAACTCCGCTAGTCACTTCCCTCTATGATGAGTAATTTCCCCTTAGTACTGTTCTCATTTCCCTTTTTCTGAGAAAATCTTGCATCCAACAGTACAGTTTGCCTCGGATTCCTCCTTGATGGTACAGTTTCCATAAAAGTCTCTGGCGCAGTGCTCTGTCAAATGATTTCTTGAAATTTAGATAGATACTGTCCACCCACCCTTCTCTTTTCTGCAATGTTTCTGCAACTCTTTCATAGTAGCTTAATAGATTTGTAACACACGATTTTCCCCTTCTGAAACCAAACTGCCTTTCTGTTATCGGATTGTGTTCTTTTAGATGGTTTACCCAAACTTATCAGCATTTCCAGTATCTTACAACAGTGGTTAGTGATACTAGTAGATAATAGAGTGGATTTTGTCTATTCTTTCTGTTGAATAGGGGAACAATGTTTGTTTTCTTCCAAATATCAGGTAGTTTACCTTGACCCAAGGACTCCTTGAATATTAAAGATATTGGTCTACTTAACTCCTTTGCACATTCATGTAGCACCCAGCATGAAATTTTGTCATGACCATTTGCTTTTCCTTTGTCTAATATACCTTGCTCCTCCTGCATTTCTTTTTTTGATATTTGTATATCTGGTAATTTGTGTGGGCATGCATGTTCTGTATCATCCCTCTCAAAATTATATTCTTCTGTAAAAACTGGTAGGAAATTTTTAGTTAGTGCTTCACAAATATCTTTCTCTTGTATATAGATGATCTCCTCATCAGTAATAGATTGTATTTTTCTTATAATTTAGTTTTGCTTCGGATGTAGGTGTATATAGCTTTCGTTGATCACTACTTTTATAATGTTTTCTTCTTGGGCTTCTCTCCTTATTCTTGTAAAATCGTTTCTTGCCTGTTTATAGTTATTATATGCCCTCTCATTATTGTGTCTTCTGTATCTATTCCACAAGACTTTTTTCGCTTTGGACAATTAACATTCTTTATTAAACAATTTCTATATTTTCATTTCTGTTTCTTTGTGCTGTTGGATGTAATTTCGGACTCCTATTTCAAAAAGTTCACAGAATTTTCAATATATAGCATTTAAATCTTGTCCTATAAGCTCTTTTTCCCATTCTATTTCTAAGATGTGCTTCTTTAGGTCATGGTCATTGGCCTTTTTGTAGTTTAGGCTTTTTTTGTAACTTTCATTACTGTTAACTATGTCATATGGAATCCTGAATGTGTAATTTAATACTGCATGGTCGCTTTTGCTGAATGGAGGGTGATACATTATATTGTCAATATAATTTTCTTGCCTTGTAATTATAAGATCTAGTACTGATGGTACATCGTCCTCTTTTTCTGGTATTTCCTTTACATGTTGTGTTAGGAAAAACTCCTGCACAAGATCCAGGAGCTTTTGGTCCCAACAGCTTTCCCGGCTTTTTATATCTAGAGTATTCCAATTTTTATTTGTACTGAAATCACCAGTTAGTATAATTCTTTCAGATTTCTCCTCCATTCTATGTAGTAAGGTGCTTAAGCTTTGAACTGTTTTCTCTGCCAGGTCTTCATATTCTCCTTTTTCTTAAATATTTGATCTAGGCGGCTTGTATAAATTTGCCACAATTACTTTCCATTCCAATGTACTAATGTCTACTGCGATCATTCTACCTGTCATGGTACATCTAGTTCTATTTCCTTGACTTGCAGATTATTCTTTGTTAATATTATAATTCCTCCTCCCTTTTTTAAGTTCCTATCTCTTCTCCATATAATGTATTCTTCTAGGTTTAGTGTATCGTTTGATATCCTTGGTGTTAATTTTATTTCAGTTAGGCAAACAATATGGGGTTCCTTTTCTTTGATATAATCGTTCATCTCTAGTAATTTAGATACCATTCCATCTACATTTCAGTACGTCAACTTAATCATCTTGTTTACATACTTGTCATCAGGTGGGCCTACTACCTTTCTCCTTTTTATTCCCTCCTGTTTATGTACCACTTTCGAACCTGCAGTCCAATTACTTTGTAAAAAAAATGTGTTCTTCTCCTCCTCTGATCTTCCTTCATTCTTTGTTTTTGCCTCCTCCCTTTTCTATTTTAGTAATCCAAGTTCCTCCTGAGTTAGGCCTCTCTTTATCCGTACATTTTTGAAGTCCTCTTTTTCCATAAGTTTGTTTGCATTTTTCAGTATTTCCTCCACAGTGTTTACACTCTGGAAGGTTACTTTCAGAGGCCTTGATTTATTTCTCATATTTCCCTAGCCTTTTGTGCTCCTCTGTGTCAATACTACAGATTTCCTCTGACACTTCCTTCAATATGTTCATTAAATTTGTCATCTCCTTTTTGTCTCTCGAAATCTTGTTTCTTATTTCTTCCTCCTTTATACCGGTGATTCCTATAGATTTGTTGATGTTTGATGAATCTTTGACCAATTTTGAATTGTTTTGGATTATTTTCTTCACATCCATTTTAATGCTCTTTTCTTCAACTCTTGTATCTAAGTCTTTCCTTACTTTCACCATTTCAGCATATATGGCTTCCACATCGTTTTTGTAGCTTTGCATCGTGTGTGTGTGTGTGTGTGTGTGTGTGTGTGTGTGTGAACAAAATAACCAAAACAATTTTGTTCTGTTTTGGATCAAAATTGGTGGATGAGTTGAGAATCACCCAAGAGATTGATTTTTTTTTTATTAATAGGTTTAAGGTCAGGATCACATGGCAAAGTCAACATACAGTTTTCATCTGATTTGGGCAAAACGTTGTGGAAGGGATGAGGTTAACACACGGACAAAGAGATCTATTTTGAAAACAATTAAGGTCAAGGTCAAAGGGAAAAGTCACTGGTGAAAGTCAGCTCAAACAATCTTGCTCCAATTTGAACTAAAGTAACTGGAAGGGTTAAGGCTTAGGCAAGCATGAAGTTATTTGCTTCTGAGAGTAATTGGTCGGAGGTTAAGATCACAGGGCAAATTAATATTATGGGCCTATAGAGCAGCTATTGGTCGTTTGTATTCCATTCTCTTATTGTTCTATCTTGTCTGATCGGTGTGTCTGGCAGGTTGTTCAAAGACTGACATGTACGTAAGGGAATCCGTGTAACTCTCCCAACATCTATGCATGAACAAAAGGTATACTGAGGTCTCACTGAGCTAATTGTTTCCTTGATGTACTTACAATAGAGTACCATCAACTAAAGGCGTGTCATCTCTCCTGCTTTTCTGCTTATGATCTTTGAAAATTAGTCTCCTGAATCTGAAGCAAATGACAAAGGTGACACTGATCTATGACCAAATAAAATAATAAGTGTCAGTTGCTGTAGAATCACCAGACTGAATTTTAAAGCCCATGGAGAGGGAAGTAGGAGAAGAGACTGGACTTTTTTTGTTGAATGTTCATTCATTCATTCATTGCCAGACGCCATGTATCCCAAACGGGGTGGCCAAGGTCTTAGAGTTAATTGTTTTACAGGGAGGGGCACTAATTCTCCACCAACCCCACTTGACACGTAGGGAGAACGTTATGCCAACAGCATCTGGTGTTCCCAGGCGGTCACCCATCCAAGTACTAACCAGACCCAACGTTGCTTAACTTCGCTAATCGGATGGGAAGCGGTGTACAGTGACTAAAAAAAATATCGGAACAGCTTTGTGGTAGACAAACTGAAAAAAACTAATAATATGATCTGAAACACGACTGAGGCCTTGTGACTCATGTTGGTAGCCCTGATGATCCCAATTGCCATGTGGCATATCTTTGCTATGCGTTGTCTTAGGCATTTTCTACAGTTGTGACGCATGAATGCTGTATTAAATACTTATGTATAATTATTATGGAGATGAAAGTATGATTTCACAACTATTAACCTCCAAGTGAGGATAATTTTTTTAGGCAGTGCACATAATGAAAGAGAAATACACTGAGGTGGTTTGGACATGTGGAGAGAATGGAGAATGACTAAGAGGTGTATGTAGGTGAAATGGAAGGAGGGAGAGGGAGAGGGAGACCGTGGATGAGGTAAAGGAATTGAGTTAAGAGGTATATGAAGGAGGATGGAGTGAGCTGGGGGTAGGGTAGTCAAATGATGGGTGACAGAGCGACTTGGAGGCGTTGTGTCCGAGGCCACCCTTTGCGGCTAAGTCTACTAATACCAAGTCGGTTCACTTCCTTCTAAAACGGCTCCAAGCTTGTGCAGGGGGCGGAGCATCGGAGTGACATCAACTGGCTCTGGCACGAAACACCAGCTCAGTTGACTCCTGACCATGACGGAGAGTGGATGTTTGCTCCACTACTCAGACCATGACACATTTTTTTTCGGTTCGGTGAAGCGAGGGAAGGGACTGAAATGTGTGAGGGAAGGTGTGGGGATGTGATGGAAGGTGTAGGGATGTGAAGGAAGCATTCCTTCCCCTGTTTCGTTTTCCCTTGTTATAAATATTTAATTTGAGTCTGCAGTTTTATACATTTTCTGTTACTTAAGCCAACTGATGTCACACACATGCCACGCCTCCCTGTGCCCTGCTGGGAAGTGAACTGATTTGGTATTAGTAGACTTAGCTCTGCGGGATTAGGGCTTCGGGTTATATATAAACAGAATAGACATAATGAAAGAGACTGTTTTCACTATCATTTTAACCCAATATTCAGTTTTCCTTAATTCAAAGGTACATTTACTTCATTAACAAAAGTTTTCTATATCAGTCAGCAGAACATGCAAAAATGTCAAAGCTTACACAGTATAATATACACAAAATAATACCGTGTGTTATTTTTTGTTTCAGTTCCTGATAAAACAGAGTAATTACTAATCATATTTTGAACTTTATGCTTGTTCACACCCGGCCGTTTTATTAAAGAAAGTGAATATTTCAATAAAATTAAAGGGGACCAGTAAACTGCACTTCGCTAAACTCACGTGGCATTATTTATATGTTGCGAGAATGATTTTGTCTTCTAGTGTGCGCGTGGTTGTGGAAGTAGGAGTAGGAAGTCAATAAATGATGCAGGGTAGATACTGATAACGCTCACTCCGCCCTCCCCAAAATACACACAATACCACCTCGGTGAGTGGAAGCGCAGCGTTATATATGGACCAGCCTGTATGTTCAGCTAACTGCACTTTTCTTCAATAACTCTTCCTCCCTTTCAGGAGGCTGACATCAGTGGTGGGCCACATGCCATCATAGACGACAGGAAAAAGTATTTGCACTTCAGTCCGTGTGCCTTTATGACGCACCATAAAATTTTCGCTGCCCGTGGTCGCCCTGAGGTGGACCCGTGGGGCTTCCTGCTGCCTCTGTCACCTGTAGTGTGGATGGCTGTGGGGGCAGCACTGCTGGCTGTGATCACTGCTATGCTACTCCTTCCTTCTTGCCTTCCCCCACACACTAACCACCCACCCAGACAAGAGACCAACATATTCAACTGTATTCGCATCCTCCTCCAAGAAGGTAGCGTGAATGTCCCAACTGAAATTTGCCCATTTTTTTAATATGCCTCCTTTAGACGTCATTAAATTAATCGCTTTTGTTACAGATGTGTCTACGCCGTCTGGGTGGTGGTGGTGGGAATCTGTGGTGCAAGGAGTGTGGATGCTGATGATATTGGTGTTAACACAAAGCTACGTTGGTAACCTTATGTCCCTCCTGGCTGTCAGACACATCAGTCATCCCTACCAGTCCCTCAGAGATGTCATTGACGATCCTAATATCAAAATACTTATAATTGCTTACGTCCCGGAAATGGCATTTTTTAAAGTAAGGACCACACCATTTTAATTACAGTCAACAGTTAAACTATAGATACTGACACTGCAATACTCCTTTTACCACATCTTAGTTCAGATAGTCCTCCTTTCTTCAGTTTATATCACACAGTTTAGTAGAAGAGAGAAGCAGGTCTAGTACATTCTGTCCCTTGCACTTCTTTGTGACCAGCCTCATAATACAGCTTTAATTTATTATTACAACTAGGCAGCGGAGATGGAGAGATGACAGTTTTAGGCCAAGTAGAGAAAATTAATTCAGGCAATATTTACTTTTAGGGCTCTTTCTCTTCGGTGGGTTTCCTCCTCATCACCACCTTGTTTTTATGCTGTGTGAGGTGATTTCTTGCCGCAGATTGTTCGGAAACGCGTTTTTAGATATTAAAGACCTCATCAGTCCCTGCATAAGATATAGGGGACAAAATGTTTCTGTTGAGGGATGGGTGACATTTGTTGTGCAAGGCGAAGGAGTGCCGTATGAATACGCAATAATCCCACTGGTTAGGTTAGATGAGGCTAACTTAATATCTGACTGGAAAAAAAAAAAAAAAAAAAAACGTTTTCTGCAACTTTCAACCTTAAATCGACCATTCACAGAACAATAACAAGCTGGTGAAAAAGAGAAAACCACACACACACACACACACACACACACACACACACACACAAATAAAACAGTGGAGAACGTAAAGTAAATACTAACAAGGAACTCTATCAGTCTGTCCATCGATGTCAGCACACTGAAATCCCGGAGAGGGATGATAACAAATGAATCGCCTCTGTCACTCTGTCCTCTGCCACTCACACACCCCTCTCTCATATACTGTACCAATCCTCCTACTACTCTATCTCATCACAAAATATATATATATGTATGTATGTATGTATACATATACCTTTTGTATGTTCACGAGTCTGGGCACAGGCATAACAGTCCGTTCCGTGAGGCCCAGCAGTCCTCCCACGTATCATACACTTCCATGTCACCACTTCGGCGCTAAGCACCCACCGTCGATACTGAATACATAGTAGGGCTGTCTTTTACTGGACTGGTGTATTGGTACTGGCATTTTTTTTTTTTAAGTGGCGAGTCTTATGGTAGATCAGTAAAGTCTGCTTATCGAAAATTAAATCCTTTAAATCGTTCACTGTCCCAGCCGAGATTCGTACCCGCTTCCACTGGGACTGTAGACCACCTCTCTACTGACACATCGAAAATAAATATATGCACTCACAAAAAAAAAAAAAAAAAAAAAAAAAAACAGTTAATATTGCAGACCTGTTCACCGGACCTCTTCAACGTAGAATTTATAGAATGGTAAAGTAGGATTTCAAGTATTTCAATGTTACTTATTATATTTGTTTATTAGGACTTGGTTTTCCTATCCAATGCCCTACCTGTCTGCCTCTTCTCCTCTCTCCCTCCCTCTCAATAGGCAAAATAAGCATCTGCCGACTTAACAAAATGCCGTTTGTTATCTTCCAGTATTTTCTTGCAGATCCATAATGTTTGAACCCTCTACGAAGGAAGGCCTTGCGAAAACCCAGTGATTATGAATGGAGTCTATGGTCCTTTATCTTATCCTGGTCAAGAAGTCCGTCCTTTTACAGTTTATTCTACTTAGTTCAGTAGCAGAATAAAACAATATTTCACATATAAGACCGTTCCATAGCACTTTTTTGTGACTAGCATCATATTCAAGTGTTAATCTATTGTTAGAAGTCAGTATTCAAGATGGAGAGATTTCAGTTTTAGCCCAAGTTAGAGTAAAAAGGGTAAAGAGGAAGGTTTCCTGTAATCCACACTTTGTTTACGTCCAGGGGTTAGATACTCGAGCATATTCATGACCGATTTGGTTGCGTAACTTTGATTTCTTTTTCTAGGAAGAATTAGAGATATGATAAGACTGTTCCTTTCTGTGTGCTTCTTGAAGAAACAGTTACAACCTACGGCAATTGTTCCTCTAGTAACTAAGATCTGCTTCTTTGTAGGATTAATTCGAGATTCAAAACATTCTGCACATTTTTTTACTTAACCTTCTTGCAAAAACAAATATAAAATATGATAGAGAGGCGATAGCAAACTCATTTGAAGATCCCACGCCGGATGAGCATGGGACTGCAAGAGCAACAGCAATAAACAGTATACTCCTTTTACTTTAACTTGGCCTAAAAATCCTCTTTTCGCACCTTAATTGTTAAGTTGCAACAATAGATTACATTTAAGATATGATGCTAGTCATGAAGCAGTGCTAAGGAAAGATCACAGAACCATACTCGCTGTTTTGTCTTAATCTGTCACTGAGCCATATGAAAGAGGCTGCAAAGGAAGAAAATTGGGCCACGTTTAGATGAAAGATTTATGGTTCGACAAGTACATGAAAAAGAACGGAATTAAACTAAGAAAAATAAACACTTCTTTAGGCGTTCGCTTAAGCATGCAAATATTGATCCAAAATTGCATTTCAGCATTTTATGTTATAAGCACAGTCCAGCATGGCAGCTATTTTCATTAACTTGCTTGAACATGCTTGGTGTTTCATGCACTCGGGACTTATCTTGGAAAGATCATATTACACACACTTCTTGTAAAATTTG
The DNA here is from genome assembly GCF_032717465.1 of Coenobita brevimanus. Lineage (NCBI taxonomy): Eukaryota > Metazoa > Arthropoda > Malacostraca > Decapoda > Coenobitidae > Coenobita > Coenobita brevimanus. The sequence continues at coordinate 32,287,923 of NC_136999.1, read as the reverse complement.
CTTCCGAGAGATTAGGTGTACTAAGCTGACTTTGTACGTTCCATACCCCTGCACAGTTGCTGACATTGTACACGGATTTAAATCGCCCCTGTGTAGACTCTCATGTGTGAGAAGGCTCCCCACATACAGTTCTTCTCAGTAGGGTGGAGTCAAAGGCTTTTCATCTCATTAACTCTCCTCCTCTTACTGGCTCCTTTCGACATTTGTCTCTTTGCCGCACTGTTGCATTTTTATCTCTCTTCTATCACTACTTCAATGGTCACTGCTCCTCTGAACTGTCTGCTTGTATTCCTCCATTTCTACGACGGGCACATAGCACCCGTATAGCAACAAACTCTCATCCCTTTTCTGTCCAACTCCCTAATGCAACAGCTAACCGTTACTCCCAGTCTTTCATTTATGCAACAGGTCAACTCTGGAACGGACTCCCTCTGTCTGTATTTCCTGCTTCCTATGATCTCCAGTCTTTCAAGTGCAGTGTGTCCAGGCATCTCGAAATTAACAGATCTTGTATTTGGTTTTCTTTTGCATAGTTTTTGTTTTTTGCTTGGAAAGAACAATTTGCAGGCTCTTTGCCTTTAGTTCCTTCTTCATTGCATGAAAAATAAATAATCACGGGATGGGATAAGCAAGTAAAATCTAGCAAGCCTGTTGTTTGCAAAATTTTATGCAGCATATTTCAGAGACAAACACTTGGATGAAAATACACACAATGCAATAAGCGTATTAACAAACGTGTTTGCCGGCTGAGTGACCTGCGTGGTACCACAGACGTTTTCAAAGAGGCGATGATAAATTGACTGTGGCAAGCAGAGATATCGATGGGATCAAATGAACATTTGGTGGACAGTGGAGCTGAGACAGGAGAGTATTTGGGCACTGCCAGCATTATTTTCACCTGATATTTTTCCATTTCAAACGTGATTTTGTCTAAAACTACCAAATTTATTAGTGTTGACATTTTCAACTACCTTGTAGTCCCTAAACTCGCAAGTGGTCAGCTGACTAGATCTGTTGAGTTACTTTAACTCTGTCAGTGTAAACAGTGCTTTGCTTAGCAAAACAGTGCGTCAGATACTCATTAATGACACAAAAAGCTCACGTGCAATATACTGCAACATCTTATAAGATATACTGGAATTATGAACAACATTGATACGACTGGTTTCATTATTAATATAATTTCTGTTCTCCTCTGAGGTTTATTTCTCTTCAGAGTGTGGAATCTGGGGTGTACCGTGAGTTTGCTGACCTGTTTGACACAGAGCGAGTGGATATCTCCACGTATAGCAACTTAGTGGCAGACATGAACAGGTTGGCGAGGCCTGGTACTCATGTCGTCTTTGATGTCGATATCAACTTCTGGAATATCATGGCTGCAGATTTCTCTGCGACAGGTTTGGACTCGTTTCACCCATGTTCACAAAATGAGAGAGGGTGTCATGACTTGAACGGCGTCTGTGTGTGTGTGTGTGTGTGTGTGTGTGTGTGTGTGTGTGTGTGTGTGTGTGTGTGTAAACAATACCTGTCAAACAGTTTTTATACAGTTCAACCAAACTTTGTGGAAGCATTGACGGACAGCCCTCGAAAAGACCTATATATACATTTTTCTCAGTATATTAGATCAAATGTCAAGGTCACAGGGTTATGTTAAACGTTGACAAAATCACCTTAGCCAGTTTTTATTCATTCCAGACCGAACTTGCAAAGAGCAATTGGGCTAATTCAAGAATGAAATGGTGTATTTTTTATTACAATCAGTCAGAGGCCTCGGTCACAGAGCAAAGTCAACATAATCAATTCGAATATTTGCAGAATGCTTGCAGATAAGGGGAAAAAAACCAATAGAACAATAATCTGTCATACGTCTCGGTTGCAGGAAAAGGACGAGTGGCAAGGTTACAAGTAAAGGCCAGCTAAAATATTTCTGATCTGATTTAAACTAAACACAATCGAAGTATTAAGGGTCAGGTAAGAACGAAAGGATTCAGTTTTGAGAACAATCAGCCAGAAGTCAAGGTCGCAGGGCAAGGTCAAAGTTCGATCTGTATGACTGTATATAAACAAAATTAACTAAAACTCTGAACATTTGAAAGCATTTTAGTTCTTAACTTACGATCTCTCTCTCTCTCTCTCTCTCTCTGAGTGTTTTTGCTAACTCCAAAATAATAATTTTCCGTGATCCTGTTGGAGTGAAGGGTTAAAATACGATCTCTTTAACAAACACTCACTATGAAAAACCATCTAATGTAAATATGTTTTTAAGAAGCAGGACTGCTAGGTAGGTGACACTGGAAAATTCCCGATGGTTCGTACGTTTTGAGTTGCCAGGCAGAGTTACCAGGTAACCTGCTGTTGCAAGCGAAACTATTTTATAAGGTTATGCATGTTGTATCTGGATGATTGTTTGTTAAATTATGTCATTTCATTTCAGTTTGTATGATGAAGTATTTAGAGCGCTATATAATGTAAGCTCTGAAATACTTTCGATGTCTCCGACTTGGAACTGTTGTCACTTGGAGCACCTAGAACAATCGAGTAGCAAAGGTTATAAAAGGATGAGGGAGAGAATACAGGAAGCTCAGTCAGTTTTACTTGTGGCCTTGTGAAGTTAGTGTAGCTCTGGAGTTTTGAAGCAGACAGTGTAATTACTTGGAAACTGAAAGAAATGCATTTGGGAGCTGAATGCTAATTCACCGCCAGAACATGCTCTTCGCTAAGCCCAAGAGTTTGGCCAAATCTTGATACCCTGAAGGTTTCATGCTCATAACTCAAGCCGTTCATGAGATATAATGGTCCTCATAGTGGGCGATAAAAAACAGTTGATCTTTCGCAGCCATTTTGGTGACCTTGATCTTGACCACAAGTCCCCGTTTTCAAACTCGTCCAAGATCTTGGCCATATCTTGATACCCTGTGGGATTCATGTCGATAGTTCTAGCTGTTCATGAGATATAATGGTGCTAAAGGCAGGCAATAAAAACTAGCAGACCTTTGGCAGCAAGTTTAGTGATCTTGACGTTAACCCTGAGTGCCCATTTTCGAACCTGTCCAAGATTTTGACCCTATCTTGATACCCTGAAGGTTTCATGTTGATAGCTCAAGCCGTTCATGAGACATATGGTTCTAACGGCAGACAATAAAAACCAGTATACTTTGGGCAGCCATTTTGGTGACCTTGACCCTGACTCTGAGTGCCTATTTTTGAACTTGGCCAAAATTTTGGCTATATCTTGATGTCCTGAAGGTTTCGTGTTGATAGCTCAAGCTATAGTGGGAAAACACACACACACACACACACACACACACTGGGCACCGAGTAGGGAGGACACACGCTGCATCGTTCTGAAACTTGGCCAAACTTGGCCAAGTGGCTATACCTAAATTAGTATCTTTTTATGAGTCAAGCTCTGTACCAGGTTAAACTAAATGGTGTCCTAATATTTAAGAGGAAGTTTTTAAGTAAGACTGCTGTTCAAATATCAAAATAAACAAAGAAGTAAAGGAATGCGCCATTAGCATCAGCTGATTTGTTTTGTCTGCACCAGCCTCCAAGGAATGTAAATAGAATCTTTGCTCTTAGTACCACATGATGTCCACCTACTTTAGTAAAGCAACTTTGTAAAAGAAAAGGGATAAATGTAGGAAGCAGGATGATGATTTCTACCAAGAACTGGTTGAAATGGAGACTTATAACAAGCTGGTAGAACGGGTAAACAGAGTGGAGATGGCATTTCAGAATAAAATGGATGAAATTAAAAAACAGTTGCATAGGCAGAAGGAAGAAATAGAAAAATTAGGAAAAGAAGTCAACAAAAATGACACAATAGATGAGTTGACAGTAGAAGTGGGTTCACTTAGAAGGAAAGTTAGTGAAATGGCAAGTACAGTAGTCAACCACGAGAGTATCATGGAAGAGTTCAAAAATTATACAGAGACAATTAGGCAAATAAGCAGTCTGATAGATCAGAGCAGTGATATTGAGGAGAAGATAACACAAGTGAATGAAGCGGTGCAAAGCTACAAAAATGATGTGGAAACCATTTATGCTGAAATGGTGAAAGTAAAGAAAGATATAGAAACAAGAGTTGAAGAAAAAAGCATTAAAAAGGAAGTGAAAAGAATAATCCAAAACAATCCTAAATTGGTCAGAGATTCAGCAGATATCAATAAATCTACAGTAATCACAGGTATTAAAGAGGAAAAAATAAAAAAACTAGATCTCGAGAGACAAAAAGGAGATGGCAAATGTAATGACTATACTAAAGGAAGTATCAGAGGAAATCTGTAGTAAAGACAGAGAGGAACGCAAAAGGCTAGGGAAATATGAGAGAAATAAGTCAAGGCCTCTTAAGGTAACCTTCCGGAGTGTAAACACTGTGGAGGAGATACTAAAAAATGCAAAGAACTCATGGAAAAAAAGGAATTCAAAAATATGTGGAGAAAAAGATCCCTAACTCAAGAAGAACGGGAATTACTAAAGAAAAAAAGGGAGGAAGCAAAAACAAAGAAAGAGGGAAGGTCAGAGGAGAAGAATACATTTTTTTACAAAGTGATTGGATTGGATTAAAGTTCGAAAGTGGTACATAACCAGGAGGGAATAAAAAGGAGGAAGATAGTAGATCCAAGGCATGACAAGTATGTAAACAAGACGATTAAGCTGAGGTACTCGAATGTAGATGGAATGGTATCTAAATTATTAGAGATCAATGATTACATCAGAGAAAATGAACCACATATAACATGCCTAACTGAAGCAAAATTTACACCAAGGATATCAAACGACATCCTAAACTTAGAGAAATACAATGTATGGAGAAGAGATAGGAATTTATAAAAAGGAGGAAGAAATATAATATTAACAAAGAAAAATCTAAAAGTCAATGAAATAGAAGTAGATATATCCTTACACGTAGAAATGATTGCAATATATCTGAAGGGAAAGTAATTGTAGTAAATTTATACATGCCTTCCACATCAAACGCATGGTAAAGAGGAGAATATGAGGACCTGGTAGAGAGTATAATTCAGAGTTTAAGAGCATTACTACATAGAATCGGGGAGAAATCGGAAAGAATCATACTAACTAGAGATTTTAATACAATTATAAATACTTTAGATATAATAAGCCAAGAAAGCTATTGGGACCAAAAGCTCCTGGATCTCGTGTATGAGTTTTTATTAACACAACATGTAAGGGAAATCACCAGAAAAAGAGGACTTGATGTACCCTCAGTACTAAATCTTATATTCACTAGGCAAGAAAATGATATTGACAATTTAATGTATCACCCCCCATTTGGCAAAAGCGACCATGCAGTACTCAATTGGAACTTCAGGATTGTATATGACATAGTTAACAATGATGAAAGTTACAAAGAGCATAAATTATAAAAAGGGAAACTACCATGACCTAAAGAAGTACTTCTTAGAAATAGATTGGGTAAAGGAGCTTAGAGGGCAAGATTTAAATGTTATATATAAAAATTTTTGTGAACTTTATGAAATAGGAGTCCAGAAGTACATTCCACAGCACAAAGAAGCAGAAAAGAAAATACAGAAATAGCTTAACCCTAGAATGCTTACGTTATTATCCTCGCAGTACTGTTTTCACCGGAAGAATTGTTTTTTTTTTTTTTTTTTGACATTTTCTTTCAGTTTAGTCTAATTTAGTCTCTGTACACTTTAGTCTCTTTGATATAATCATACACTGATTATACACCTTAAAAAAAATAAAAAACAAAAATTAAAAATGTAACACAAATGCTTTTGTCGGGTAAAAAACAGTCTTTAATCCACATTATACCTGTGAAACACCTTCTTTATCAATTTAGACTCTGTTAGATTGTTTTCACCCTTTAGTCTCTTTGATTTAATCAGAAACTAATTATACACCTGGAAAAAAAGGAAAACACAAAAATAAAAAAAATGTAACAGAAATGCTTTTGTCAGGTAAAAAACACTTTAAACCCAAATATCATGGTGATAAATGCGAGATGAAACCACACCACTGTTTATGTAGGTAGGGGGTAGGATGGATTGAAGGCATAGGGAAGGACAGCTCCAAAGCTCTTATCATAACAAAATAGCAAATAAATAAATCTCCGAACAGGGAAATTAACCCGACGTAAGCATTCTAGAGTTAATACGGACTGTAAAAAAATCAAAAGAAAAGAGACATTTATTGTGGAACACATATAGAGGACACAATAGTGAGAGGGCATCTAACAACTATAAACAGACAAGAAACAATTATACAAGAATAAGGAGGGACACCTCAAAAAAGTAATGATCAACCGAAGCTATTTTACAGCTACATCCGAACCAAACCAAAGTAAAAGATAAAATACAATCCATTACGGAAGAGGGGATCAACTATACACAAGAGAAGGATATCTGTGAAGCACTAAATAAGAATTTCCAATTGGTTTTTACAGAAGAAAATAATTTTGAGAGGGATGATATGGAACATGCATGCCCACACATACTACCAGATATACAGATATCAGAAAAAGAAATACAGAAGGAGTTAATTAAATTAGACAAAGGGAAAGCACATGGTCCTGATGAAATTTCATATTGGGTGCTACATGAATGTGCAAAGGAATAAAGTAAACCATTATCATTAATATTCAAGGAATCCTTGAGACAAGGTAAACCACCTGATATTTGGAAGAAAGCAAGCATTGTTCCCTTATTCAAGAAAAGGAATAAATAAAATCCACTCAACTACCGACCAGTATCACTAACCAGTGTTGTAAGCAAGGTATTAGAAAGGCTGATAAGAAAAGTTCGGGTAAATCATCTAGAACACAATATGGTAATAGAAAGACAGTTCGGTTTCAAAAAGAGAAAATCATGTGTTACTAATCTGTTGAGCTACTATGATAGAGTAACAGAAACATTACAGGAAAGACAAGGATGGGTGGACAGTATCTATTTAGATTTCAAGAAAGCATTTGACAGAGTACCGCACCAAAGACTTTTATGGAAACTGTACCATCAAGGAAGAATCCGAGGCAAACTATATTGTTGGATGCAAGATTTTCTCAAAAAAAGGGAAATGAGAACAGTACTAAGGGGAAATTACTCATCATGGAGGGAAGTGACTAGCATAGTTCCACAAGGCTTAGTGCTGGCACCAATTATGTTTTTGTTGTATATAAATGACATAGATAGCAACATTGGAAATGAAAGCTATCTAAATATGTTTGCTGATGATGCAAATATACAAAGAAGAATTACTAACATAGACTCTTGTAAAGAGCTACAAAAAGAATTAAATAAACTTCACGAATGGAGCAATATATGGCAAATGGAATTCAATGTGGACAAGTGTCATGTAATCATGTTTGGTAAAAGTGGAAAAAGACCAGATTGGGATTTTAAGTTAGGAAGTAAAACTTACACACGTCAGAAAGAGAGAAGGACCTAGGTGTGATCATCAATAACAGACCATCCCCGGCTGACCACATCAGTGAGAAGGTACGGAACATGTATACACTGCTTGGAAATATGATAGTAGCATTCACATACATAAATGAAGACATGCTAAGAAAGATAATAACGTCGTTCATCAGACCAACCCTGGAGTATGCGTCAGTAGTCTGGAATCCTCATCTCAAAAACACAGATAAGACTGAAAAAGTTCAAAGGGCCGCTACAAGATGGGTACCAAGCTTAAGGGATCTAAGTTACGAAGAACGACTAGAACAACTGAATCTACCTACACTGCAGGAGAGAAGGAAAAGAGGAGACATGATTATGCTCTAAAAATACACATCAGAGAAGGAAAAATAGACATAAATGATTACATAACCTATGGGGATGTATCATGAAGAGGACACTGCAAAAAACTGCATGAAAAGAGAGACGATAAAGATGTAAGGACATTTAGTTTCCTAAATAGGGCAATTGATCAGTGGAATACGCTATCGAATGAAATAGTGTGTGCCAAAACAATTCATAAATTTAAGGACATCTTCAAGGAACTGTGCACACGAACAACATATATGTTGAGGAGGACTGAAGGGCTGAAGCAGAAAAGGATGGTGACAGTTTCCCATGGGAAGAAGTGAATCAGGAAGAGGACCAAATCATTCCAGGAAGAGTGGACTGTGTGGACGAGCAGGGATGTCGTCAGAAATGTCATAGAAGAAAACCTGGTAAGTTGAAGGACTATTTTGTGTATGATTAAATGTTGAGTTTGGATTTCAGATTATGTTTGTAAATATTGTGTACTTTTGTCGGGATGACAAAACGACTAGGGAGGAGGTAATGTTAAGAAGCAAGGGTGCTAGCCGGGAGGTACTGGAAAATTCCCTATGGTTCAAGCATTTTCAGTTGTCATAATGCCAGGTAGCCTGCTGTTGTGAACGGAGGTATTTTGTAAAGTAATGCGCTAATCTTTATTTTTTTTCTCTATAATTTATCTTCATGATTGTTTGCTAAACTATGTAATTTAAATTTGGGTGTCTCCGACTTGGAACTGTCGTCGCTACGAGCTCCTAGAACAATCGAGTAGTGAGGAAAGTTATTAATACTTCGGGCGGTCAGTACCATTCAAGGTGGCCAATTCTAACATGCATATTCTGAGGTGGAGGGATGGAGTTGAGAGGTATATGAGGGAGGGGGGGGTGAGTTTGGGGGAGGGAGTCAAATGGTGGGTGACAGAGTGACTTGGAGGCGTTTTGTCTGCGGCCACCCTTTGCGGGATTAGGGCGTCGGGCTATAGATAGATAGATAGATAGATATTCTGAAAGATAGATATCTGGTGATCACATTATTGAGTGATAGCGATTTGGAATCGGTAGCTTACCTTCTTCAAAGCCCATCAAAGGAGATGCCCCTATTGCATAGAATTACGTCAAATAAATCAGTAAATTTTTACCACAGTCTAATAAACTGATACATCTGTGATAGAATTTAAAACAACATATACAGTTTTTATTTTCTTTATGATACAAACATATTCTGTTGAAAATGAAGACATAAATCCTGTTAAAATTATTATTGTTTTTTGGGAATACACTCATTGTTGGAAAGACTATTGTCTGGAGAATGTTGATGATCAACAGTTTTCTCTAGTCATCCTTGTCTTCATAATCATCATCATCATCATCATCATCATAAGCATCATCATCATCTTTTCTGTCAGCACCTTCATCAGTTGGCTGGTTCTCACACGTTAACAGTCTGCAAGGTTCCGAACACTTAAACCCATTGACAACACAGCTACATTTGGGTGCTGTGCAAGACAGTTACTGTGAATTTTTCTTGTCCCCTGATGATTTTCACTTCCCAGCTATATACACTGGGTGTTGGTACTTGTGGGTATTGTTCCAGACATCTCCAGATAGCTGTCTGAAAATCTGCACGAAAAATGTGTTTTTGCAAAGCATTACTGCAGGATGGTAGATGGTGTGGCTCAATATGTCCTTTTTTGGGTGCAAACACCCCATAGCACAGTTCATTAACATTTTCTGTAGCAGTTTTGATATAGCCTACAAATAAATGATTCTAGCCTGTCTCTCAGAGATTGGGATACAGTCCATTATTTCCTAAGATCACAGAATATTTTCTGTAGCTGAATGTCATCTTTCAACATTTTAAGGGAGCTCAGCTTCTCACCTCCGGCAAATGTGCTAACCGAGTCACATCCGGTAAAATTGTGCATTTCAATAATTGCCTCACAAACAGATTCACCTAGAAGCCTAGCGTTTTTCATTACCTCTTTGTATTTCAATCTAGACTGGGTTCCACTTTTCCAATTAAGTGAGGTAGGAATGTCTTTATCGAAGGCTAGCAGCAAGAGGAAGACATCTGTATAATCTGAAACGATGACAATTGTCTTGAAACTACATGTCGCTGCATGAGCTGACTGTAAAAGGATACGTGTGTCAGCCTCTTCTTGGGTTGTCTTTAGCTCTGCCACAATGTCACAACTTTGGGCGGTTATCCGATGACAGATATCATTTCATGTGACAAATAAAATTTTGCCATTTAGTCTGTTGACATGTCCCTCCTCCTTCCATTCATGGGCAAGGAACTGAATGAGAGAAGTGTTGTTGCTTGTGGGGTTAGAAATTCTCTCCACTGTACCACAAGCTGTTTGGATTGAATGTTTTTGTTTTCTTTGCTACTGTATGTAGACTGGCGTAACTGTCCCTCAGCATTATTTTATAGACTTTTCATTATGATCATCAAAGACAATGTCTAATCTGTCACTATTTGATGCTTCATGAAGGGCCTTTGACAAAATCAAGGATGCAGTGTCTCCAAAGATTTTCTTCTCTCCTTTTATCTTGTGAACAACAGCCATTCCATCTACTATGCAAGCAGATGATGGAGGAATCACTCCTGATGCAGATACATTTTTTGTAACTCCTTGGAAAGTACAGACTTGGCCATTTTCCTCGGCAGGCCATCAGCTGTAGCAAGCGACCATGGCAAGGGACCTAGTGCGAATTTAAAACCTCCATGTCAAGTTTCTGTATCTGTGCCATAATTAGCATATTGCCAAAGAGTCAAGTGGTTGCTCTCAGAATGACATGTCTGCCATTGGTTTTCACTTTCTTGGTTTTACAGGTTTCACTGAAGTCTTGAGCATCATTCTGGGAAGATCATGGAATTTGAACAGTGGAGGACTGGTCTCCAGTCTCTTCACTTTGAAGTTCACGTAAGCATTTTCAGCACGATTTTGTGCTTCTTTTAGATCTGCTACAACATCATCTTGAGCTACAGTGGCACTTACAATGTTGACAAGCTTGCTTGATTCTTTGAAAGGATTCACCAGGTCACCTACGACACTAATCACGAACAAACAGCAGTTTCGTCTTTCAGCATTCGTGGCTTGTGCAGATCTGCATGCTACATGTCTGGTCTGTTTAGCTGAACTATCTCACGCAGCATCCTGACGTAAGTACGTCTGTACTCTGCAGTTAGACAGTATTGTGTGAAGCACCAGTATTCAAACTAAAGCGACAAGTTCCACCTGCAGTTTTGGTGTCTTTGTTGACTGTTTCTTCTGCTGCCTGGTCAACAGAGATGCGACCAAATGTACTGGAGTCTCCTATCAGAACAGAAAACCAGCCTTCTTTGAAACTGTCATAGATATCTGGATTTGTGTCAGACAAGTTAGACATGTCAGCAAAATACACACTGAGATAGCGTGCATAGTTGACTTTGTCATAAGCAAAGCACCATGGAATCAATGAACGGATGCATGCCATGTGAAGCTCCCAATTTCCCTCCCTTGTAACCCACACCAGACCAAGCAATTCAATGACAATGTCAATGTAGCTCTTCCAGAATTATGAGAATTCTGACAAGGTACCATTGTCATGTCAAAGGAAATCTATGCATGATGCAAAGTAATGAAGCAAACCATCAAGTTCCACATATGACATCGTCTTTTCATACTTCTCTGGGCAAAGATTTTCATGAAGCTAGTGAATAATTTCTAGTCCTTCTGTAACTTGCTATACTTTGGTGATAGAAACTCCGTGTACAAACAGCTAGATAAGGAGTTTATTACGAGCTCACAACAAAATAGTCTGTCCTTCTTGAATGTCTGCTCTGAAATGATGCAGTGGCGCTGTCTTCCCAGGCGTGGGGCCCTGGGAAAGCGTGCTAGGTCAGCAAGTTTAGTGGGGGCATGTATGCATTGGGGGGGGGACATATATACATCGGGGGTAGACATATTGTGGAGAGAGTACACTACTCCCCCGGGTAGCTGAGATGGTGTCTCCTGACACCAGGAGTTATATGGTGTTTGATTATAGGATTAAGGCAAGGTCGGGGAGGTTTGTACAAGGGATAAGTATGATACAGGGGCAGTATGGGAGACATGGCCATGTTGAGAGGAGGGAATTAGAAGGATATATATACAGATAAGATTTGTTCTTCGTTCATTTTTTTTTTTTTTTTGTATTTTCTGTAGGATACACTGTCACTCAGTAATGCATTAAAGAAATACCATCATTTTCTAGTAGGCAGAGTTCTGTTCACAGTTTGGTTAATTGTCAGATGGCATTGGTAGTCACTGAATGTGAGGGCACTAAGTACGGGGAGTTGCGACGTCGTGTGTAGGGCGTCCTATGCCTGTAGCGACTCTGATTTCCTGGAGTCGGCGTTCCATTTTTCTGACACAACAATGCACTGCACATATGATGAGTAGAAAACCTATGAAAGCGATAACCACAGGGGGAAACACAACTGTTGGATGAACCCATGAACGGCTGAAGGCCAGAGAAAATTGATCCATAATGAAATCACTGTCATTGAGGAATGTTAGCACGTGCAAGTTAGGGGAGGTGATGGTAATGTTGGGAGATGGTAGGGTGGAAGGCATGTCGATTGGTTGAAAGATGTCATAGGAGTGTTGACAGACAGCTTAGTGATAGCGAGTGGCGTAAGTGATGACGGACTCTGATTTGACGGTACAATAGTCTGGTGCTTTGTAGAGACCACTAGCGGGGACGGATCGAACCGAAGAACCAGGACACATGATTGTGACAGAGATGGGAACAGCAAAGAAGAAGTACTGGACATGGTTGAGGTGAGCATGGTGGACCGGGAGTTCAGGAGCTGGGACAAAAGAACATGCAGAGTAGATGGAATGTTTGCGAACTAAAGCAGACTCACAGGGTGTAGCACTGCTAGGGAAGATAGCGAAAAGGTGGGCAGCACAGAGATGAGAGGTCGGAGTAAGGGAGGAACATTTCTGAAGGTTTGTGGAAGAAAGGAAGGCAACTGAAAGATGATCATGGGAGAGGGGGAAATATTCTGAAGGAACAGATTCTTGTAACAAGGAGTTGTTGAGGCGGAAAGGGAAGGGAATGATGTGGAAAAGGTTAAAGGTTATGGCAGAATGGAGAGGCATATGGCCGACGACGTATTTGGTGAGAAGAGTGGCTTCGAGAACAGGATAATAGTATTCGAGGGAGGAGTAGGGGAGGACTGGGGATAGACCGAAGGTGGAGTGAGCCCATTCCAGGACAGAACGGAGAGCTGAGACAGGTACTAAGTTGGCAGTGACACGTCCATTTATAGCATCGACCAGGATACGAAACAAGGTAGAGACTTGAGACAGGAGAGAGTCAATGGCCAGTTGGAGATTATCCATGTTGAGTTTGAGGTAGAAGAACTGAGAGATAACGGTGAGATCTGAAAGGTGTCGTAGTAAGATATCGGTGAAGTTGTTTAGAGTGGACGTGACTTCATTTAGGTGGGTTGTAAGCTTCTGTAACATAGTGTGTTGGATTTTAATGACTCAGCATTGGGATTCTAGAGCTGAAGCTAAATGAGTGAAATAAGATTTGAAGCCAGAAATGGCACGGGCTGTAGCAACGCCAAACAAGCCACTCAGAATCTCACCGCCGAAGTCAAAGAGAGCTCGTTTCACACAAGAACGACCAACGGGTGTCTGAATGGAAAATGTGTCATTGAGCTCAGTGAATCTGTTACTTATGTATTGCAATTGCCAGGAGAGTGGTAGGAAAAGGTTACAGAGATACTCATTTGGGTTGTGTGTCCCCATGATGGCCGTGAGATGGGTCTTGATTCCGTGGAGCTGATGCGCGTACGCAGGTAGGGCAATGGCTACGTCGGCCAGAGGCGCAAGATCATAGCGCAATGAGACTAGTTCTTCAATAAGCATTACCTCGCCTCCTGAGCCGACCAAGGCCCCGGGACGTACTCCACCATCGTCCTGACCTGACCCAGACCCCAGGAGGGTCAGCATTGCCAGCAGGGAGATCGCTAACATCGTACCTAGAAAATCAGGGTAGAGTTAATGGGGGAGGTCTTGAAGAGGTTGATGGGCAGAGCGCAGTTTGGACCGATATTGATTGGTTGATGAAGGAGCAGGTGGAGGTGGAGATGAAGGAGACTGAGGGATAGGTGGAGACAAAGTAGATTGAGGGATGTGTGGAGGGGAAGGTGGGTCAGGAGGTTGTGTAAGTGACTCTTCCAACACAAGGCCACGGGGTGCTCGCTTTAAGTCATTGACGTGGACCCATCTGGTGTCCTTAGTGGACAGGTCCTGGAGGTGAAATTTGTTGCCTTGTTGAGTGAGGATGCGGTGGGGCCCTGTAAATTTGTCATCCAACTTAGAGGAACGTGTATGGGAATGAGCAAAGACAAGATCGCCCACATTGATAGTGACAGGAGAGGCGGACTTATGTTGGCGCTGCAGCATGTCCTCCTGAGAGGAAGCCAAAGTGGATTGGACAGACTGGTGGATTGTCTGGAAGTTGGCCAATTTTAGTTTAACATAATCATCCATGTTGTAGATGGGTTCTGGCTTTGAGGATAAGAGAGAGTATGGGAGGTCCTTGTCAAAACCAAAGAGGACGAAGAAGGGAGATACAGCAATGGATGCATTGATGGAGCTATTGATTGAGGACGCCACTTGGGGAATCCAGTCATCCCAGGACGAACTATGGGAGCCTAGATGTCTGAGACACTCAAAGATTTTTCGGTTGTGGCGTTCTACAAGGCCATTGGAAGCCGGATGGGTAGGCACGTCATTGCACTTACTGATATGAAAGTGGCGACAGATCTTATCTAGAAGGCTATTGTTGAACTTCTTACCGTTGTCAGTAAGAATGGTATGAGGGGTACTGAACGGGCAAATTACATGATTTACAGAGGCACGTGCAACGCTCTTCGCGGTCTTGTCGGAGAGGGGTACAAGGACACAGTAGCGGGAGAAGTGGTTGACTGCTACAAACAAGTACTCAGCGCCGGATTCCGTGCGAGGTAGTTTTAAGAGATCAATTGAGACAGTTTCCCATGGTCGTGACGGGATTGGGTATTGTAAGAGAGGTACAGGTAAGCCAGTTGATCCTTTGTGGCAGTGGCAGGAGAGGCAAGAGTCACAGTGGGCATGGATATCGCGGCGCATGGTTGGCCAATAGTATTTGAGATGTGCTTGGCGCAAGCATCGGTCTTTACCTGGATGGGAAGCTTGAGGGGTATTATGAACAATGTGAAGAACCTTTGGTATCAGGGCAGTGGGGACAACAAGTTGGCATACTTCACGATTGGGCATGTCTTTGCCTGTTAGGAGTGTTTTCCTGTACAAGAGATCATCATCTAGCATGAACTCATCTAGTGATACTGGCAGAGTAGGTAAGGTCGAGGCATCGCCAGATTCTAGGAAATAAATGACTTGGACCATATGGGGTCTTGGCGCTGAAAGTTTCGAACAACTTCTGATGTTAGTGTAGTGTTTTCAGTTACTTCGGGCTGCAGTGATGTTATAGCTGCTTCTACGTGACGTGAGAGTGTGTCTGTGACAACATTCAACCTGCCTGATACATATTGAAAAGTGGGATTAAAGTCCTGGATGATGACAGACCATCTAGCTAGCCTACCTGTTAGGTTGCGATTCTTGAACAAATCACATAGTGGAAGGTGGTCTGTTTGGATATGCACTGGATAACCATAGACTATATCTCTGAAATGTTTCAAAGACCAGACTACTGCTAGCGCTTCGAGATCTGTGACCCTGTAGTTACGTTCAGCGGTTGTAAGGGTGCGACTAGCATACGCTATTACGCGCTTCCTTGATGCTTCATCAAGTTGCATCAAAACGGCACCAAGTCCAGTGCCTGAAGCGTCTGTCCAGAGAAGGAAGGGTGTGGAATAATCAGGGAACGCTAGAACAGGGGCATTTACAAGAGCTGTCTTTAGCTTTTGGAAAGCTTGTGACTGGTCGTTAGTCCAAACAAAGGGCACATTCTGCTTGAGTAAGTGGGTCAGAGGAGCGGCGATCTTCGCATAATCCTGTATGAATCTACGATAATAGCCACTGAGGCCCAGGAAACTTCGTACAGCTTCGGTAGTGGTAGGTTCTGGGAAGTTGATAATCGCCTTAGTTTTATCCTCATTAGTATGAATGCCTTGTGCATCTACGACATGGCCTAGGAATTTGATTTTCTTTTGCAGGAAGTCACATTTACTGAGACTGATTTTCAGGCCTGCGAGCTGGAGGCGTTCAAAGACTTGCCGGAGCTTGGTGAAATGGGCAGGGATGGATTTACTCACAACAATGATATCATCTAGGTAAGCAAAAAGAGAGTGTCCCATCATACCACTGAAGACTGAATGGATAAGTCGCTGAACACGGAAGGAGCATTTCTCAGACCAAAAGGGAGTCTCTTAAACTGAAAATGTCCGGAAGGGGTGCTAAAGGCTGTAACTGGGCGAGAGGATTCTTCCATTTCGACCTGCCAGTACCCACTGAGGAGGTCTAAAGATGAAAAGACTACGTTATTTTCACCAAGGGATTCTAGCAAATCAGTGAGGACGGGTAACGGGAAATGGTCTGGAACGGTGACAGAATTGACCTTACAATAGTCGACTACTGGTCTAAAGTTGCCGTCCTTCTTTGGTACTAAGAAAAGAGGCCTATTCCATGGACTGACGGAGGGCTCAATAATGTCCTGGTCTAACATGTTCTGTACCATTTGATCTGTCTGCTTTCTCTGGCTGTGAGGAAATCGATACTCTGGTATGTAAATCGGCTGAGTTCCTGGTAGTAGTTCAATCGTATGTTTGACGAGGTCTGTTATACCCATCGGTTCACCGGGTAAGGCAACCACGTTTCTGTACGAGGTCAGAAGGTCGAGAAGTTGAGGCGTATTTTCTGGGAAATCTGTGCAAGTGAGATGTGAGAGCATATCAGGTGAATATGTCGGCGCAGATCCCATAGAGTTAATAGTACATACACCGATTGGCGTACTATCATCAGTCTGAATAGTAGGAATTGAGGAATCCTGGCACACCTTTACGGCCACTGGGTATACTAGGAAGTCTCCAATCTTTACACCGCTTTTAAGTTTTAGTGGAGCATTTGTGACATTGAGCAAGTACAGGTAGCATAAACTGTCCTCTAAGACTGTGCACCACGCTGACTCATAAGTTAAGCCATTCACACAACACGTCTCAGGTAGTGTTAGTACATCCACTCCTTCTTTCGCACCGGCAACATTAACAGAGACTTTGGTGAACTCATGCGGTAACAAAATTGTGCACGTATTCGTTACTGCACGTTTCGTCTCTGCGTGTTGGAGAAGATCATTCACACTGTGTGAGGTAGGTAACTGAGACATGTCTGAGTCAGCGATAGTGTTGTCGGGAGAGGAGGTAAGAGCCATGTCCAAAGACTGAGATGATGTAACAGTAGACACTGAGGAATGTATGCCCTTGCTCGCAGTCAGTAAAGGAATGATCTCTGTATTCTCAGATGATGATGGTGATGGTTTGGGCTAATCTGGACTTTTTGGTAGCGATCGGGACAAGGGTAACTGAAGGACTGATTTGATCGTAAGAACAGGACGGGGACATGCCATACTGTAAACTGGGAATCCAGAAATGGCTATACTACCACAAGCAGGTAATAATGCAATGGAGTGTTGTGCCATGGTGGAGAAACCAATAAGGGCATCTGCGGGATACTGCAAGTCATTAGTGACATGAAATTCAAGTGGGATAGGGGGCAAATCTCTGTGTAGTTTGACTTCTAGGGTGACTCTTCTCTTAACCTTAAACTCTGAGCCTTCGACACCACATAGGCGAATGTCTGGTGGTTCTAGGAAAATGACGTGGTTGTGATGTCGTTGAATAAGATGTAAGAAATTGTCGGAGATCAGATTCACTATAGATCCTGTGTCCAAGAAGAATGATGTTGGTATGTCATGACTGCATCCGAGAATGACTAAACCCGAGGATGTTATGGGACCTACATGGCAGATGGGGAGTTGGGTTTCTGGTTCTACGTGATATTGGTCTGATACGGGCGCGGTGCTTCCCCCGACTGTTGGCAGTTGAGGTAACGACATTCCTCAGTGGTGTGAGTCATGCTGGATTTGTGGTATTTGCATTTTGGATGACTTGAACGGGAAGGCGTACGATGTCTGGTTTGGGAGTGAGAACGTCTGTATTTACGGTCGCAACTGGATTCTCGATGTCCAGGATGACCACAGGGCCAGCAAAGAATCGAAGATTGTCTGTTCCATCGGACGCTAGATTGATCACGACCTGCGGTAGGAGAACGATGCGTGGCAGGTCTGCCGCGTGTGTTAGGACGAGAGTGAGATTGGTCTGGGGTAGTGGAGGTGTGATAAACTGAGGAGGCCAAGGGTTGGGTGGTGCCCTGACGCGTGTAGTTCGAACCTGTTCTTTCATGAATGGCTTTAGTGACCTGAATAATTTTATCTCCTGGACTGAAACCGATTTCCAAGGCTAGCTCTCGCTGTTTAGGAGTAAGCCAGTGAAGGAATCTCAGGTAACCCATTAAGTCAGCAAAGTTGGTGAGTGAAAGCATTAAAACGCCATTTTTGTCTTCTAACCATTTCGTGCCTACCAGTAATTGGAGCATCTCGCTACTAGTTGCTTTCATGGCGGCAGCAGCTTCGCGGAGCTTGGCATGTTGCGCTGGGACCCTCAAGTCTTCATCTAGTTGGTTTAGGAGATTAATGAATCCCATGAGAGACGCGGTATTTGAATGCTGGCAACAAAGGCTGATGAGTTCCGTACGAAAATCAGCAAAGGTATGAATGTTATCGAAACGTCCTGCATGGATCGCGGATCCGATGTCCGATTTGCCGTGGTGCAAGCGACCCATGAGGTAGGCTACTTTGAGCGATTCATCGGTGATCTGCCTATTGTGGATGTCTGTTTCGACTTCTCTGAGGAAATCATAGACAGACCAAGTTGGGTCCTGGCCGGTAAATTTGGGATGAGTGACATCGTCGAGATAGATACACTGTGGAGGGTTGGCCATGGCTGGAAGTGCAGAAGAGGCGGTAGGAGAGGAGTGGGAGAGAGAGAGAAGGTAGTGGTACTTAAGGGCAAGCAAGACAGGGTATGAAGGGAGGCAGGAGAGTGAATGGCAGGGGAAGGAGTAGAGGAAGAAGAAGGGAGTGGAGAGGGAGGGGTAGAGGAGGCGGTATCTGGATTTAAGAGTGTAGGATGGGTAGTAAGTGGGTCTGCGGGAAGTGAAACGGAAGTGTCAGATACAGGGCGGTGGTACTCTTTGCTACTTCGTAAATGAGTGATCGTGTTAGAGTCGGCAGACGGTGTATGATCAGGTGATGTTTCCGGGTCGAGAGGGCTGGTATTAAGAGGTTGATGTGGAAAGTATGACATGTAATGCGGCAATGGAAGATGAGATGAAGGATGAAGATGGATACGTAGGTGGAAATGTATAATATAACAATGAGAGAATGGAATACACGAGTAGGTGTGAAAACGAATGAAGATGCGGGGATGGATGGTTTAAATAAAAGGCAAAGGATGAGATGGATAATAAATAACGTAGGTGAAGATGAAAACGGGGTAATGGAAATGAGATGGAATATTTACAATATCCAATCTGTAGAGAAAATCGAGGATAATCTCTATAGAAAGGTAAGGTATACTATAGTTACACAGTAGAGACGGGATTGACGAGATGTATGACGTGCAGGTGTGGCTGGGCGTAGCGGGGCTGGGGCGGGGCGGGGCTGGGCGGGGCGGGGCTTGGCGGGGCAGGGCGGGGCGGCGGTGGAGAGACAGCTGGGCGGAGAGGAGAGTGGCTGGGGACGAGACTTGAGTGATATGTTGGATGAGGCTTAAGTCGAGACGGGAAGAGACGCTGCGATGAGTCACCGGCAGGGAGTGGCGGTCTTAGGAGGCTCACGTAATTCAGACCACATGTGGCGGCGTCGGGGCCGGTGGTGGGTTGTGAGGGCAGATGTTGGTGCAATGCAGGTGTAGAGCTGTTGAGTTGCAAATGCAGAGAATGGGGGTGGGCAGACAGTGGGCAGACAGTGATAAGTGGCACCATGGGGGCAGGATTTATGATGAGTTCGGAACAGGTGCTGGGAACAGGTGAAACAGGTGCGGAGGTCGGCGATGGTGACACTTGTGGGCAGGGACAAGGTGTATGGGTGGGGTTGTTGGAGAGGTGAGCACTGGTGAGAGAAATTGTATACCCGGAAAGCACAGCCGGTTATTACACCACGAGAGGCACTGAAGAGGGGAGAGGCTGTGAGATGCGAGACGTCGTGTATCTGTTGGTGTCACTAAATATTGTAGGAGGCGGTCAGAATCTGATGGTCCGAACCACCGCTGCTACCAAATGTAACTTGCTATACTTTGGTGATAGAAACTCCGTGTACAAACAGCTAGATAAGGAGTTTATTACGAGCTCACAACAAAATAGTCTGTCCTTCTTGAATGTCTGCTCTGAACTGACGCAGTGGCGCCGTCTTCCCAGGTGTGGGGCCCTGGGAAAGCGTGCTAGGTCAGCAAGTTTAGTGGGGGCATGTATGCATTGGGGGGGGACATATATACATAGGGGGTAGACATATTGTGGAGGGGGTACACTTCTTCAATGTGTGGTGAATGATTTTGTTCCATCATGGGAGGAATTCCTTGAAGACAATGCGGAGTAAAGTTTCATATTTACATTTGTGGGTTCTCACGGCTCTCTTGTACTGGCGGCCTTCCATGACACCAGTGACTGATCCTTCTGTAAAAATACCAGCTTCTATTATAATGTTCCAATAATGGAAAGTAGATTGCACATAGTATGGAAAGCTCCTATCTGCAAGATTACATTCTTGAATCTGTCTGCATGTTTCCACACAATCTCTACAGCCTTAGCATAGATTGCCTGATTAAACACAACTACAATTTTGGAAAGGCTGAGGGTGTCCCTGGTCTGTAATGAATGCTTTAATATTTCATGTATAGTTTCCATATCAATTGTTGGGGTATTTATAGTTGGGGGATATCTTATGTTATCTTTTGTCACTGTCAGGTCTCATGACAATATTGACGCCTGTCCATCCCATCACTTGTTGGTTGTCTCCTTCGATCTGTCTTGTAAGCATCCATACAAGATTCTTCTTGTGTGCCTCAGCAGTCACATTAGCTCTATCACAGTTAACACTTTTGAGGTTAGAATGACCGACTTGCTTCCCTGGTACACAAACATTCAAGGGGTCCTAGTGTAATGTCAGGCTTCCTTTCTTGTTTTTCTGAATAGCTAGAAGAGGAGGTTTGTATGGCTTTAGTCCAAATATCTGTGGCTGTACAATAATGCCATTAACTCTGTGAAACGTTACCTCTCCTGTCAGGGTCTCTTCAAGTTGATTATTGTTGTCCCATGCAAGAGTTGTAAATACATAATCTTGTATATTTTCTTGCAGGATAATGTTATCTGTAGCACCAGCGAGCTTTAGCAGGCACAGAGCAGTTTTTCTTCTATAGTAGTATATGACATTCCATGACCAAGCCTGCCCAAAATCCGGATAAACTCAACATTGCCGGCCAGTGCCTTTACAACAGATGGCAGAAGTACATGTTTAGGTGGAACTTGAGATCCCTCACTCATTACATATATAAGATCCTGAACAAGTGAGTCTACTAGCAGTGAATTTAGTTTTCAGGATTGTTTGTGAGACCCATCTCCACTGATCAGTGCAAAAAGGAACTTTGTTACATTTTCTGGCATTTATACACTACTAGTTAGGGCTGAGGGTAGAAATGGTCATTGGCTATTTTCATCCTGGTCGTTTATAACACATTTTAGGTGTTACACTGCTCTCTCCAATGTTTGCTGAACATCAGTAGAGTTTTCCTGAAGTATTTTCAGCTTGCTGTTCAGCTGCTGATTTTCACGTGCCAGGTCATAGGCAGTTAAGCTGTATGGAAATACCAAGAGCTTTCCGTTTTCATCGGCAAATATATGAATCACGTCTCCAGGATCACCTTCAAATTTCCTTCGAAAGTGTTTCTTAATGGACTCACGTATTTCCACTCCAAGGGACAGCATGCGGTCCTGTAACACATTTGTAAGCTCTGCTAGTTTCATAACTCTGGGTGATTTAAACAGTTCACATCAGATTTTGCAACAAGTGTTCATAGGAATCCCTTTCAGCCTCCTTGTACTTGTAATCAGGGTCCTCAGGATCATTTGTGTGCCTCTATCAGTACCGTCTTCTATGCTTTTTAAGTTGGTATAAAGTCTGCAGCAGGACTTATGATACTATGCCCCTGCTACAACAAGCTCTTTTGAGGCAAGAGCTAGAATTCTGGTGTCATTACGCTTTGTTGCTACTTCTGGTATCTTGAGTCTGTTTGTAATTCAACACAGTTTACCAAAGGTTGTCTGGTTCTTGTCCCTTTTATATATTGTGTTGCCTTTTCCGGTCGGCAAAATATACAAGTTTTATCTAAAATTCTTGAGGCTGAGGCCTGTTCCCTTGTGGAACATCGCTAAACCTGTGAGAGCCGTCATCTTTGCCTTCAAGTTGACCCAAACCACGCTTCATAGTGAACATCTGGCGACATTTTCTATCATAAAATACCTCTGGCACATCTCCCTC
The DNA here is from genome assembly GCF_032717465.1 of Coenobita brevimanus. Lineage (NCBI taxonomy): Eukaryota > Metazoa > Arthropoda > Malacostraca > Decapoda > Coenobitidae > Coenobita > Coenobita brevimanus. The sequence goes on along the minus strand of NC_136999.1, from coordinate 32,265,539 downwards.
TGCCAACGGCCATACCACGTTGAGTACACCGCTTTCCGTCTGATCAGCGAAGTTAAGCAACGTTGGGTCTGGTTAGTACCTGGATGGGTGACCGCCTGGGAACACCAGATGCTGTTGGCATCCCTACGTGTCAAGTGGGGTTGGTGGAGGATTAGTGCCCCTCCCTGTAAAACAGTTAACTCTAAGCCCTTGGACACCCCATTTGGGATACATGGCATCTGGCAATGAATGAATGAACATCTCCCTCTCCTACGGTTGCAGCAATGTCCAGCAGCGGTGTGTGCTGCATTATTCTGGCAGCTCTAAGAAGAGTGTTCCAAGAATCATATTCTCTTGGTGATATGAGATCACTGTGTGCAACATCGTCGCCAGAATGGATTATGCATGCCTTCTCTGTATGCTGATCCATCTTCAGGGTGCAGAATAATGTTCATTCATGTACCTGATAAGACACAATTAAAGAAATGAGACAGGAATTGAAATTAGCATATGCTGAGGTAAGCAGATGTAAGCTGAGTAAGTATATCACAGTTTTGTAGAATTATATCACTTTCCAGGGAAATATATTTATTTAAGGCTTATGAGAATGCCAGGTGGTAGGTGGGGGCGCCCAACATCCACCCACTTAGTATAGTGGTACTGTGAGTGTGTGTGTGTGTGTGTGTGTGTGTGTGTGTGTGTGTGTGTGTGTGTGTGTGTGTTCTTACCTTACCTTACCTAATTGTATCTTTACAGGAATGAGTCAAGCTCGTACTGTCCCGTGTCTTAAACCATATTTATCGTACATATCCTTAAATTTGTGAATTGTTTTGGCACACACTATTTCATTTGGTAGTGCATTCCATTGATCAATTGCTCTGTTTGGGAAACTGAATTTCCTTACGTCTTTATCACCTCTCTTCTTATGCAGTTTTTTGCAGTGTCCTCTTGCTGATGCTTCTCCATATGTTAAATAATCATTTATGTCTATTTTCTCCTTTCCTGATATGCACTTATATAGCATTATCATGTCACCTCTTTTCCTTCTCTCCTGTAGTGTTGGTAGATTCAGCTTATTTAGTCTTTCTTCGTAGCTTAGGTCCCTTAAGCTTGGTACCCATCTTGTAGCGGCCCTTTGAACTTTTTCAATCTTGTCTATATGCTTTTTGAGATGAGGACTCCAGAATACTGATGCATATTCCAGGGTTGGTCTAATGAATGTTGTTATTATCCTTCTTAGCATGTCTTCATTTATGTATGTGAATGCTATTCTCATATTTGCAAGCAGTGTATACATGTTCCGTACCTTCTCGCTGATGTGGTCAGCCGGAGATAGTCTGTTATTGATAATCACACCTAGGTCTTTCTCTCTTTCTGATGTGTATAGGGTTTTATTTCCTAACTTATAATCCCAATCAGGTCTTTTTCAACTTTTACCAAACTTGATTACATGACACTTGTCCACATTGAATTCCATTTGCCATGTACTACTCCATTCATGAAGTTTATTTAATTCTTCTTGTAGCTCTTTACAAGAGTCTGTGTTAGTAATTCTCCTTTGTATTTTTGCATCATCTGCAAACATATTCAGATAGTTCTCATTTCCAGTGTTACTGTTTATATCATTTATATACACTAAAAACATGATTGGTGCCAGCACTGAACCCTGTGGTACTCCACTAGTCACTTCTTTCCATGATGAGTAGATTCCTCTTAGTACTGTCCTCATTTCTCTTTTTATGAGAAAGTCTTGCATCCAACAAAACAGTTTGCCTCGAATTCCTCCTTGATGGTACAGTTTCCATAAAAGTCTTTGGTGTGGTACTGTGTCAAAAGCTTTCTTGAAATCTAAATAGATACCGTCCACCCATCACACCCTTTCCTGTATTGTGTTTGTTACTCTGTCATAGTAGCTCAACAGATTAGTAACACATGATTTTCCCCCTCTGAAACCAAACTGTCTTTCTGTTATCATTCTGCATTGTTCTAGATGATTTACCCAAGCTTTTCTTACAAGTTTTTCTAATACCTTGCTTACAACACTGGTCAGTGATACTGGTTAGTAGTTGAGTGGATTTTGTCTATTTCCTTTCTTGAATAAAGGGACAAAATTTGCTTTCTTCCAAATATCAGGTAGTTTACCTTGACTCAAGGATTTCTTGAAAATTAAAAATAATGGTTTACTTAACTCCTTTGCACATTCTCGTAATACCCAACATGAAATTTCATCAGGACCACTTGCTTTTCCTCTGTCTAATCTACTTAACTCCTCCTGTATTACTTTTTTTGCTTTTTGTATATCTGGTAGTATGTGTGGACATGCGTGTTCCACATAGTCCCTCTCAAAAAATTGTTTCTTCTGTAAAAACTAATTGGAAATTCTTATTTAGTGCTTCACAAATATCTTTCTCTTGTGTGTAAGTGATTCCTCGTCCATAATGGATTGTATTTTATCTTCTACTTTGGTTTTGCTTCTGATATAGCTGTAAAACAGCTTTGGTTGATCACTACTTTTATTTATTATATCCTCCTCAAACTGTTTTTGGGCTTCCCTCCTTATGCTTGTATAGTCGTTTCTTGCCTGTTTGTAATTATTATACGCCCTTTCACTATTGTGTCTTCTGTATCTATTCCACAACAAATCTCTTCTTTCTTTTGATTTTTTACATTCTGTATTGAACCATTTTTGTATTTTCTTATCTGCTTCTTTGTGCTGTGGGATGTACTTCTGGACTCCTATCTCATAAAATTCACAATTTTTTTTATATACAGCATTTAAATCTTGTCCTCTAAGCTCATTTTCCCAATCAACTTCTAAGAAATACTTCTTTAGGTCTTGATAATTTCCCTTTTTATAGTTTAGTCTCTTTTTGTAACTGTCATTGCTGTTTACTATGTCATATGCTATCCTGAAGTTATAATTTAGTACTGCCTGATCGCTTTTGCTGAGTGGAGGGTGATATATTAAACTGTCAATATGATATTCTTGCCTAGTAAATATTAGATCTAGCACTGAAGGTACATCAAGTCCTCTTTTTCTGGTGGTTTCCCTCACATGTTGCATTAAGAAAAACTCTTGTACGAGATCCAGGAGCTTTTGGTCCCAACAGCTTTCTTGGCTATTTATATCTAGAGTATTCCAATTTATATTTGTATTGAAGTCCCCAGTTAGTATAATTCTTTCCGATTTCTCTTCCATTTTATGTAGCAATGATCTTATACTCTGAATTGTACTCTCTGCCAGGTCCTCATATTCGTCTCTTTCCCATGTGTTTGATCTGGGTGGCATGTACAAATTGGCTACAATTACTTTACCTTCAGATGTGTCGATCTCTACTGCAATCAGTTCTACTTGTGATGGTATATCTAGTTTTATTTCCTTGACTTTTAGATTTTTCTTAGTTAATATTATAATTCCTCCTCCTTTTTTTAAATTTCTGTCTCTTCTCCATATATTGTATTCCTCTAAGTTTAGTGTGTCATTGCATATCCTTGGTGTTAATCTTGTTTCAGTTAGGCATATTATTTGTGGTTCATTTTCTCTGACATAATCATTCATCTCTAGTAATTTAGATACCATTCCATCCACATTTGAGTACATCAACTTTATCATCTTGTTTATATACTTGTCATGACATGGTTCTACTACCTTCCTCCTTTTTCTTCCATCCTGTTTGTGTACCACTTTCGTACCTGCAATCCTATTACTTTGTAAAAAAAATTTCTTCTTCTCCTCTTCTGATCTTCCCTCATTTTTTGTTTTTGCTTCCTCCCTTTTTTCTTTCAGTAATTCCAGTTCCTCTTGTGTTAGGCATCTTTTTATCCATACATTTTTGAACTCCTCTTTTTCCATAAGATTCTTTGCATTTTTTAGTATCTCTTCCACAGTGTTTACACTCTGGAAAGTCACCTTTAGAGGTCTTGTCTTGCTTTTCTCGTATTTCCCTAACCTTTCGTGTTCCTCTATGTCTTTACTACAGATTTCCTCTGATACTTCTTTCAGTAAGCTCATTACATTTGCCATCTCCTTTTTGTCTCTTGTGATTTTGTTTTTAACTTCTTCCTCTTCTATACCAGTGATTACTATTGATTTATTTATCTCTACTGAATCTCTGACTAACTTTGGATTGTTTTGGATTATTCTTTTCACTTCCTTTTTAATGCTTTTTTCCTCCACCCTTGTTCCTAAGTCTTTCTTTACTCTCACCATTTCAGCATACGTGGTTTCTACATCATTTTTGTAGCTTTGCACAGCGTCATTCACCTGTGTTATCTTCTCCTCAGTATCACTGTTCTGGTCCATAAGACTGCTTGCTTGCCTAATTGTCTCTGTGTCATTTCTGAACTCTTTCATAACACTCTCGTGATTGACTACTGTACTTGCCATTTGACTCACTTTCTTCCTAAGCATACTCAATTCCACTCTTAGTTCACTGATGGTTGTGTCTTTCTTATTGGCCTCCCTTCCTAGTTTTTCTATCTCTTCCTTTTGCAAGTGCATTTGCTTCTTTATTTCATCAATTTCATTTTTGAAAGCCATTTCTAGTTTGTGTACACGTTCAACCAGTCTATTGTGAGTCTCCACTTCAACCAGTTCTTGGTAGAAATCATCATTTTGCTTTTTACTTTAATCCCTTTTCTTTTCCAAATTTGTTTTACTGAAGTATGTATCCATTTTGTAATACTAAATGAACAGAGTATGTACTTACAGAGTATGTACACTTTCCCCATATTGCTGTAGTCTAACCAAACCCAGCTGACTCAGCGCATTTTTTTTCCTCGTGGTTCTTTATTGTTTGAACCAGTCTTGTTTAAACTTTTTTTTTTTTTTTTCCTTTTAATAATGAAAAATCATTTAGTCTAACCTGGTACAGAGCTTGACTCATTTAAAGATACTAATTTAGGTAATGCCACTGGCCGTGTTGTTTTGGTACGGAGCACCGTTGACGGACGTCTACATCTGATGACTCCCTCTGTGTGTGTGTGTGTGTGTGTGTGTGTGTGTGTGTGTGTGTGTGTCTGTGTGTGTTTTAGGGTAACTCTACATTGAGTGGCAAACCAAATGATTTCCTGTAAACCAGGAAACCATTTACAACGCTGGATGGTAACCTTATTACCAATCAACACGTTTTCTCTACATGACAGCAAGTGGGTTGGCGGAGGGTTAGTGCTCCTCCCTGGAAAACAACTAACTATAAATACGAACAAGAAGCCTCGGACCAGGACTGACCAAAAGATGATGACTAAGGATCGAACATAGGATGATACAGATGGCGACGTACTGTAGAATGTAAGGGGTCCAAATGATGAGGTGAAAGAGAGAGAGAGATTGTCCAGGTGCTTGAGGGTGCGAAAGTGGATGCATGTGTATTAACTGAAACTAAATGGAGAGGTGAGAGTGTGAGATAATGGGTGTATGATGGGGTATATGTGCGGAAGTAGGTGAGAATGAGAGGGCAAGAGAAGGAGTGTGTATTGTTGTGAGTAACAGATGGTAGGAAAATATAAGAGAGTACGGATCAGTTGGCTCAAGGATTGTGTGGGTAAGATTGAAAGTTGGACTACAAATGTGGGTGATTGTGTGCGTGTATGCACCAATGCAAGATAATCCAAGCAGTGTGAGAGAAGAGTTCTGGACAAATGTGACAGTGTGCATGGAAAAGTTTGAAAGTAATGAGAGAGTGTTTTGATTGGTGATATGAATGGTAAAGTAGGGAATGTGAAGGAAGATGGATTAGTTGGTGAGTGGGATGTGCCTTTAGTGGACATTTGTGCTGGGAGGAGGTTGGTGATAGCCAATACCCTCCTCAGACACAAAATAATCCGCAGTTATACATGGCGAGTGATGAGAAGGGTGGGTGGTGAAATGAATGTAAGGAAGGCAATGATTGATTATGTGTGTATGGATGAGAGGATACGAAGGTGTTTAATGGATGCAAGAGTATATAGAGGTTGGGGAAGTGGACTTTCTGACCACCACTTGGTGGTGGTCAGAATCAAGGTCCAAGTAAAATGGAAAAATTGAAGAGGGGAAGGACGGGAGGAAGGAGTAGATGCAAGGAGAGTGGAAAGGTTACAAGAGAATGAGAAAAAGGCAGACTATAAGAGAGACGTGGAGAAGCGATTGGGTAAATATGGATTGGATCAGATGGAGGACGTGGAAGGTGTGTGCAAGACATTTACAAAAGAAAATATGTGCAGCATGTGAGGTGATGTGTGGGGTGAAGAGAAGACGAAAGGTGGTGCAAGGAACAGCATGGTGGAATGAAGAGGTGAGACAGGCTGTGGCACAAAAGAAGAAAGCATATTGTGAGTAGATGAGAAATAAGGGGTGTGGAAGAAATTGAGGGACGGAAGAGGTAGTTATATGTAGAGAGGAAGAGAGAGGTGAAAAGATTAGTGAGAGAGAGAGAGAGAGAGAGGAAGAAGAGAGTGGATGAGGAATTTGGAAGGAGTTTGAGTGTGAAGTGGAGAGAATGTAAGAAAATTTTCTGGAAAAAGGTAAAGAGAGTTAGACAGGGTGGCATTGAAGTTAGTTGGGGAGTGAAAGATAAAAAAGGTAGATTACTAGAGGAGAAGGGAGAAAAAGTGAACGGATGGAGAGAACACTTTAATGAATTGTTGAACATAAAGAATGAAAGTAATGTGAGTATAAGTAGCTGGGGAATGGCTGTGTCAAGGAGGGATGTGAGAAAAGAGGAGGAAATCAGTAGGATGGAAGTTGTAGAAGCAATGAAGGAAGTCAAAATGGGGAAAGCCCCAGGAACTGATGGAGTGTGTTGTGAAATGATGAAGCATGAGGGAGACATGGGAGTAGAATGGACGTGGAAGATGTGCAGGTTGGCCTGGGAGGAAGGTAGAGTCGCAGAGGATTGGAAGTCAGGTATAATTATTCCGTTGTACAAAGGAAAATGGGAAACAGAAGTGTGTGGTAATCAGAAGATCATTTGTCTCCTTAGTATAAAAGGAAAAGTATATGGTAGGATACTTACTGACAGATTTAGGGAAATAACGGAGGAATTCGTTGGAGAAGAACAGGGAGGTCGTAGGAAGGGAAGAGGTTGTGTAGATCAGATATTCATTCTCAGATCCTTAGTAAAGAATTTTCTAGAGAAGGGAAAAGAAGTTGTATGTGGCCTTCATAAATTTGGAGAAAGCATATGTCAAGGTGGTTAGACAAGGATTGTGGAAAGTATTAAGAATATATGGAGCAGATGGGAAGTTGTTGAATGCTGTGAAAAGTATGTATGAGGGGGTAAGGCTACAGTGTGTGTGGATAGTGAACTGAGTGATTTTTCTGTCTGAAGATTCGGTTGAAACAGGAATGTGTCATGTCTCCATGGTTGTTCAATCTGTGTATGGATGAAGTAATAAAAGAGATACAAGGTAGGGCAGTGGATGATGGAGTGACAATACTGAGAGAGGGCAGTGTTTGGAAACTCCCTGTACTATTGTTTGCAGATGATACTGTATTGTTAGGTGAAGACGAAAGGTAGCTGTAAGGCTTGGTGGATGAGTCTGGGAGAGTGTGTAAGAAACGGAATCTAAAGGTGAATGTAGGGAAGAGTAAAGTTATAATCTTCGAGAGACAGTGATGCTGGATGGGGAATAAATGGCAAGTGTGAGTAGTACTTGGGTAGTGTGATGAGTAAGGATGAAAGTTTGGGGGGTGAAGTACTTGAAAGGGTACAACAAGGAAGAAAGGTTGCTGGTTCCTTGAAAGCAGTGATAAGAAACAGGGACGTAAGCACTGAAGTGAAAAGTTACTACATGACACTATTGTAATACCAACTCTAATGTATGGAAGCAAAGCTTGGACCTTGTTGAAGGGACACAAGTCAAGAGTGAGAACAGTGGAAATGAGGTATTTGGGAGGAGCATGTGGAGTCACATGGAGAGACAGACTGACAAATGAGGATGTGAAGAAGCATTGTGGTGTGGATGTGGATGTGATAGGAAGCGTTAGGAAAAACACACTGAAATGGTTTGGCCATGTGGAGAGGATGGAGAGTGAGAGACTGATGAGGAGAGTGTGAATGAGGTGGAGAGGGAGAGGGGGAGGGGGAGGCCAAGGATGAGATGGAGGGATTGAATGGAGAGGTATATGAGGGAGGGGGGTGTAAGCTGGGAGCAGAGCATTGAAATGGCGGGGGATAGGGCGACCTGGAGGCGATTTGTTTATGGCCATCCCGTATGGGATTAACCCCTACACCACGGGGTTGTTTTTGCGCTCCTTGCGTGTCCTGCGAGGATATTCTCACTCCGACTGACTTTTTAAAAATATTTGCCAAAAATCAGTTATTAGTCTTAGAATATTAAAATTATATATGCTAATGGCACATACCTTCAGCTTTCCCCTGGGATGTTTGTTGATCCTTCGTTGTCTACCATAGGACATGTGGAGACTTCTGAATTTGGGTAACAAAGTCTCCACTTTATACTTACCGATACCCCGTAATATGGTTACCACTGCCTGATATTATAACTACAAACACTTATCTATGAATTTCAAGTAGTTTGGAATCCATATTCCAAAAAAACACACTGTGAAAGCAATGTAAATTACGAGCGCATACGAGCTTTCCTCCGGTGCTGGTTCCCCGATGGTATTCGTAGGCGGAGCTGTCATTTATTATTTATAAACACACTCACACTTTATATTCCTAGTACTTTATTACACTTATTTATATATACAATATTTATCTATAAGTTTCTTTCAGTACTAGTAGTTTATTTTCACTCCAGGCATTCACTTTCTTGTCCTATATACTAGCGTTGAGAGCGAATCTGTCACTTTCACTTTCATAACTCCCAGTATTCATAGATGCTAGAGTGAAACTTTCACTTTCATTATTCCTAGTATATATACTCGTATTCTTATATTACTACTCATTTACATTTCTGTTTACATTCTCTATTTTATTTACATTATTTACATTTCTATTTTATTTACACCATGTTATGCACTGTCACTTGCAGTAACTTATAAAACTATTTTCCACTGTTCACTTGTATTTACATTCATTGCTTTCACTTGCTGTTTACACATTATTTGCACATTATTTACATTTCTACTTGCACTGTTTTAGAGTCACCAGAAAGATCGTAGTCACTGTCCATCATTTTCATTGATAATTTAGCCAGTTCACGTTCCACAGCAGTCACTTACCCCTGTACCCCTTTCCACACGAGGTTTAGTAGGGGTAGAGGTTACAGGGCCCTTTGCATGGGGCTAAAAATCGTGGAATTGGACAGGCGCGAATCCAACGTGGTTTCACCTTGAAAGACGACAGTAAACTGAATGCTGTTGCCTAGGGGCAGTGAAAGGCTGCCAATGTTAGCGTGGTGACTGCTGCTAATATATACGCTATGAAATGATTGGCAGGAAATCTAGACAATAAATAATAAATTAGATAGTTCCAGGTGAATGTAAATATCACTTAGGCTTCTCCCTTCCTTTCCTATTTATATTTTTATTATGAGAACGGGTCATATGGCATATTTCAAGGAGAAATAAACACGGATAATTAGCGAACGAGTGCACGTGAGGTGTTGCCAGGTGATAATTAGCCCATTCCAGATGTATGGCAGTATCAATTACTTTTCCTATTTCTTTTATATATTATTTTGTATAAGAATAGGGCAAAGGGCACATTTCAATAAATAAAATGAGTGGAAAAATCCGTCCAGCATTTGTGTAGCGCAGCGCAGCTGGTCAGGCGGGAGGAGAGGGTAATGGAGGGAAGGTAAGGAGGGTGGGAGTCAAGGACAGGAGAAAAATGGATAAACTGTCAACAGTGGATGAGAGTACAGGTGACATTAGCAGAACTGAGTATAGCTGGACACTGGTAGTACTGATAGATGATACAAGCCACCACTTGAAAGCCCAGGCGTTTTCAAAATAACACAGAATCACAAAAGTGACACCCCGCGGTACGATCCCTTGCTCCCGAGCATCACGAAAGTGACGCCCTGCGGTAAAGGGGTTAAGGCATCTGGTAATAGATGGATAGATAGAATGCCATGCGCAACATGGCAGTATATTGTAGGGGGTCAAATTTGGCGCCGTTAATCACGACAACTATCAATTGGACATGACAGTCTTATCTAATATACATTCCTTGATGTTAAATTGTTTGACATTTTGTGAACAGAATGACTGTGACAAAGAGAAATCATTATCAAACCACCAATCTTTGGTGATGTCATGCTCATTTATTATTCAGTGGATTTTGATAAAATTTTGCATAGTGTCTTCCTATAACCAACACTCCACTCAACAAAACATGAATTACAAACAACACAATGATCATTAACAGTCAGTTAAACCCACATGTGCACACCCCCCACCATCAATCCTATTTTCCGAATCTTCAGAAAACTGATTTTTGACACAAATTTGCGGCTGTCTAGCCAGTGTAAGCTACCTGTTTGCGATTGCTATCATGCAGATTCTCAGTGCCTATGAGTAGATCTTTGAAATGAAATAAATAAACCTTGTACACCTTTTGTAGTATTGACCACCCCAGGTACCTCACAGACTCAATTGGACGGGGGAAAGAATAGAGGAGGTTCAGTCAGTTTTACTTGTGGCCTTGTAAAGTTAGTGTAGCTCTGGAGCTGTGAAGCAGACAGTGTAATTACTTGGAAAATAAAGACAACGAAAGTCAGAAGCATGTATTATTATGACGCCAGAGTTAATCTTGTGTACATTGAAAGGCTGACCCTATGAAATATTATTCACTGGGCATTGTCCTTCCCATACTGAACTACTGCTGTTGGAGCCTGTGGCAGTGTGGGACGAGGATGTAAGAATCTAAATATGTGAAAAAAAAATCACTTCCCTAAATATATGAAAAAATCTAAAAATCATAATATATGAAAAAGTCCAAATCTGTAAAAAAAAAAATAACTTCATTTTAAATGTATCAAAATTAAAATCAAAGTATGTGGATGATAAAAAAAAATTAAATATGAAAAATCACTTCAGATTTAAATCAGTAAATAATCACATATCTAAATATATAAATGACCATAATGTCTAAATTTATGAAAAGATAGCTTCAAATCTACCTAAAATAAAATCGGCCATAAAATCATCAGTAACCCTAGCTCGGTTACGGTTTCAGTTTGGACCCACGTTAATAAATTCTCTCATTTATAATTCTCCAACGTTACATCCTTTCCCCCAGGAACTCTGATTTCCGTTTCATGTACCATTTTTGCTCTATACGCTAAGTTTTATTTTCTCAGGATGCTTACACTTTCATTTTTTTTTACTCAAACAAAACTTCACCTATACTTACCTAACTAACAAACTAACATAACTTGGTACTAAGGAAACAAAGGTATCCTAACCTAGACTTTCCTGCGTAAGAAATAATGAAAAAATGGGACAGAGAAGGGAAAACATTATCCCGGAACACCAGGGCCGGTATTCATGTCGGTTAAGAAAGCTCCTTAACCCCTTTTCCTCAACGACGTATTTTGCTTTTTACACCTTACTGTCCCTGTTATATAATTACTTATAGCATCACCATACTCTTCATAAATAACTTACAAAGGATTTTGACTACCCATTTTAAAAATAAATCGCTGAGGAGGTGTTGGGGAGCTTCCTTAACTGACGAGAATACGGACCCGTGTGTATTTCTGCATCCCTCTATAAAGTTTCATAATACTCACAGAACTCTTTGTGAGCAGGTCAGTGTGATTTCTACATTGGCCGGAGCGCCTTCTTACCACTACCACTGTCGATAATGGCGCAGAAAAACAGTCCTGTTACGCCTGCTGTGGATAGGGGGTAAGTAAGCGGAAGAGCATGATCCAAACAAGATGAAAAACACTCATTACACCCAGATATGCGTGGCCAGACTTCACTAACGCTAATTCAGTGACTTCGTTTTAAAAGTGAAAAATTTATGTGAGTAGAGTGACACTTGATTTAGAAGTCCGAAGATAGGAAACATGGAGGACTAAGAAGAATTATGGTTAATGTAAGTAGTTGCAGCACAGTAGCCTATTAGAGGTAATAATAGTAACAGTGGTGGTGGTAGTAATAGTAGCAGTAATAACAATGGTGGTGGTAGCAATAGTAGCATTGGTGAGGATAGGAAACGTAGAGGACTAAGAAGAAAAATTATGGTTAATGGAAGTAGTTCGTAGTAGTACTATAAGTAATATTAGTAACAGTGGTGGCCCTAGTAATAGTAGTAGTAGTAGCACTGGTGGTGGTAGCAATAGCAGTAGTATTGATGGTAGTAGCAGTAGAAGTAGTGATAGTAGAATACTGGTGGTTTAAGTAGTAGTAGTAATAGTACTACTAGTAGTAGTAGTAGTACAGTAGTAGTAGTAGTAGCTATATTGGTGGTGGTGGTAGTAATAGTAGTAGTAGTAGTAGTAGTATTGATGACTGTGGTGGTAACAGTAGTAGTAGTAATATTGGTGGTGGTGGTAGCAGTAGTAGTAGTCATAGTGGTGGTGGTGGTAGTAGTAATAGTAGTAGCTGCAGTAGTAGTAGTCCATTCATCATAATGAAGTACGCGACCTCTAGATGGTGAGCACTTCATACACAGATCAGCAAACACATCAAATGATGCAAGAGTGGATGTCAGTGCTCATGGTTTCTGGACACTTGGGCAGAGCGCTTTCTTCGACTTTAGGATAGTTCATGCTATTGCAGCATGTCTCCGCCAACTGTTTCTCGAGGCTGCACACAAGAAGAATGAACAGGAAACATACAGACACTCTCAAAAAAGGATCCAGCATGTTGATCACGGTCGATTCACTGCCCTTGTTTTCACAACATCAGGTGGGATGGGTCCAGAGGCGTTGACATTCTACTCGAGACTGGCACAGGTTCTATCTGAGAAGCATCAACCTCAGAGTTCTGTAATGACCTGGATGAGATGTCGACTGTCATTCTCCCTCGTGAGGTCTGCACTCCTATGCCTCAGGGGTACAAGATCATCAGCCCTCAGGCCTGTCTCTCTGGTGGATATGGATTACGAAGCTACTGTGGTCGGGAGCCGCATAGACCAGCGACTGCAGTATATTAATGTCTTCATAAGCACTGTAATGTTAATGAAAAATAAAAGTAATAACAGTAGTAACCACATTCGTTGTCATGTTTTGGGCCAACAGATTGTATGATAAGGGACAATGTTAATCTTCACATTACGATTCCAAATGGTGAACTGTATTATGAAAGTTGGTTTTGATCTTCACAATATATTTCCCAAATGGATGGAGGTGAAATTAGAAAAAAGTCGTTGTAGTAGTAGTAGTAGTAGCAGTAGCAGTACTAGTAGTAGTAGTAGTAGTAGCAGTAGCAGTAGTAGTAGTAGGAGTAGTAGCAGCACTAGTAGTAGTAGTAGCAGTAGTAATGGTGGTGGTGGTGGTGGTGGCAGTAGTAGTAGTAGTAGTAGTAGTAGTAGTAGTAGTAGTAGCAGTAGTAATGGTGGTGGTGGTGGTGGTGGCAGTAGTAGTAATAGTAGTAGTAGTAGTAGTAGTAATGGTGGTGGTGGTGGCAGTAGTAGTAGGAGTAGTAGTAATAGTAGTAGTAATGGTGGTGGTGGTGGTGGTGGCAGTAGTAGTAGTAGTAGTAGTAGTAGTAGTAGCAGTAGTAATGGTGGTGGTGGTGACAGTAGTAGTAGTAGTAGTAGTAGTAGTAGTAGTAGCAGTAGTAATGGTGGTGGTGGTGGTGGTGGCAGTAGTAGTAGTAGTAGTAGTAGTAGTAGTAGTAGTAGTAATGGTGGTGGTGGTGGTGGTGGCAGTAGTAGTAGTAGTAGTAGTAGTAGTAGTAGCAGTAGTAATGGTGGTGGTGGTGGTGGTGGCAGTAGTAGTAGTAGTAGTAATGGTGGTGGTGGCAGTAGTAGTAGTAGTAGTAGTAGTAGTAGTAGTAATGGTGGTGGTGGTGGTGGTGGTGGCAGTAGTAGTAGTAGTAGTAGTAGTAGTAATGGTGGTGGTGGTGGTGGCAGTAGTAGTAGTAGTAGTAGTAGTAGTAGCAATAGTAATGGTGGTGGTGGTGGTGGTGGTGGTGGTGGTAGTGGTGGTGGTGGTGGTGGTAGTGGTGGCGGTGGTGGTAGTAGTAGTAGTAGTAGTAGTAGTAGTAGTAGTAGTAATAGTAGTAGTAGTAATAGTAGCAGCAGTAGTACTAATGGTGGTGAAGGTGGTGTGGTGATGGTGGTAGTAGCAATGGTTGCAGTGGCAGTAGCAGCAGCAGTATATTATTATTGTTCTTATTTGTTGTTTATTTGGTAGTAGTAGTAGTAGTAGTAGCATAGTAGTAGTTATTGTAGTGGTGGTGGTGGTGGTATTATTATTATTATTATTATTATTAGTAGTAGTAGTAGTAACGGTGGTGGTTGTGGTGTGATAGTAGTAGTAGCAGTAGCAGCAGCAGCGGTATATTATTCTTATTACATCTAGACGTGAATCTGGCTCATCTAGACGTGAATCTGGTGTAATTTTCTTGTCTTAATTTACCATCATGGAGAAGGCAAAGTTTTATTGTTGATTAAAACGTATATGGAAACTGAAATTAACAAATACAGATTGTGTGTGTGTGTGTGTGTGTGTGTGTGTGTGTGTGTGTGTGTGTGTGTGTATGTGTTTGTGTTTTATGTTAGCTGATCTGATACTACACGAGTCCTTAAGTTACAAACAAGAAAACAATTATCTCTTGTCATGTCTCCTTGATACCATCAGATGAGGTAAGGCCTATGTATCTATCTATCTGCCAATCCATCTATCTATAGCCAGATGTCTTAATCCCCTGAGGGGTCACCGCAAACAAATCGTCTCCCAGTTGCCCTGCCATCTGCATTTTGCTGCCCTGTTCCAAGTGACACCCCCCTGTTTCATCATCCGTCCATTTCATTCTTGGTCTCCCTATCCCCCTTTCCCCTTCCACCTCATTCCCATACACTCTCCGCCTCAGTCTCTCATTCCCCATCCCCTCCTCATAGTCACATGAGGTAAGGTACAACATAAAAACATAGGAAAGCGCTAAACCCTTACGTTGCTTACATTCATCGTTACATCCAGTGGACTGAATTATGCTGTTGAGTTGCGGTTTTCCTCTAGTCCATCATCCTACCCCTCGTGGGACTGGAATGTGACTGAGAGGCTTTGTTCCGCCTGAATAGGTGCAATACTGGGAAGCTGTCCCTTTACGGCACAATATGTAAATGAATATGTGGCTAAGCACGCCTTGGTAACTCAGGAAGTGAAAAAAAAAATAAGGATGGAAAATATTATTATATGGAGGACTATATAATTCTGGATATAACCACGCACACATAAATTAATTAGCGTTTGTGCCGTTGATACAATATGAACTTAGCCTCCTGTACTGTGTTGGTAAATCGACCATCACATTATCTCTGAAATGCCAGGGAGTCTATCAAGGGTATTATGGTATTTATGGACATCACACTGAACCGATTTTTGTTGAATAATGCGATTACGTAAATCTAAAACAGCATTACATGAACTGCAGTCGAAGGTAGGATGTAAACTCTGCACATGATACTTGACAATTAGGGATTCATCTAGACAACTTGAATAAACATTGGCGTTTGAATATTAATGCAGTTATTCGTATTATGATTATGTAAATGTTTTATGCATATAGTCTGTTATTTCCATATTTGTCATTACTGTTTAAGTGAGTAGCCGAATGTCATCTGGTCTTCAGTATCCGGTTAGACCCGATAGTCTTGGTAATACCACAATGTTACTTGGTAAATGTCACACCAAGTTCCTTGATTGATATGCACAAAGAGTCTCTCTCTCTCTCTCTCTCTCTCTCTCTCTCTCTCTCTCTCTCTCCTACGACTTATGTCCTTTGTCTTCACAGTGCCTTTGCGTTGATGGAATCGGGTTTATATAATAGGTGGATGAAGCACACAGTGGGCAACTCTACCGCCTGTGTCAATCCACCCATGGTCATCACCGTCAGTACTGTCCTCTCACTCACCAACCTCTGGGTAATTATAACAGTGTGTGTAGTTTGTCAAGTACTGCATATCTATCTATATCTATAGTTCTATCGATATCAAATACCAGTTGCCTATTTCCATAAACGGTGAATACTAACAAATCGCCTCCACTTCATCCAATCCTCTGTCTACCTTCCTTCCAAATCATACTCACTCACTCACGAACCTCTGGGTAACTGTGGATTTTGGTAGAAGTTCACAAATATATTTACGACAATCTCTCTCTCTCTCTCTCTCTCTCTCTCTCTCTCAACGTTGATTTTTTTTGGGAAGAAGTACAATTGACATGGGAAGTTTCTGCACTCTTTTGTTTTCCTCTCTGCAAATAATAATAATAATAATAATAATAATAATAATAATAATACGACTAATGATAATAATAATAATAAAAGTAAAGTAATAATAGAAGTAAAATAATAATAATGATGATGGTAATAATAATAATAATAATAATAATAATAATAATGAAAATAATAACAATTAAGCAAACAAAACACAGATCTCAGGCCCCAAGCTGTCAGTGCAAAGCATCGCTTGGTATGCCTCTGCCAATCCTTGTGCGTGGTCTCTCCTTACATCCTTTATGACAGGCTTTACTGTAGGTTGAAACGAGACTAAAAAGAAACTAAGTCGACCCCATATGCCCTTGACCTTGGCCATTTGACCTTACTGACCTAATCAGTTCATCATCCCTTCATAATGAATCACTGAAAAGAGTATGGTCTAAATCCATTGAGGAGTTCAGGAGATATTACTCTCACATCCATATGATCTTGACCCTTGACCCCTTGACGTTGCTGACTTTATCAGTTCATCGCTGCTTTATACTGTATCACTGACAAAAGTTTGGCTGAAATCGGTTTAAGAGGTAAGGAGGTATCGCATCTACAATGATACACTAAGTTGACCCCATGTGAACTTGACCTTTGACCCACTGACCTAGCTGTCCTAACCAGTTCAACATCTCCTCATAGTGCATCGCTGATAAAAGTTTAATGGAAATCTGTCATGGGTTCAGGAAATATCGTGGCCACTTTAATGTTACGGGAAGATGGCCATAAGGATAAACCTAACTGATCTTGTATGACTTTGACCCTTGATCCCATGACCTTGCTGAGCTAATCACTTCATCGTCCCTTCATACTGTATCAGTGACAAGAGTTTGGTTGTAATTCGCCGAGGGGTTTAGGAGATATCACACCCACAAGATAAACTAAGTAGACTTTATATGAACTTGACCTTTGATCCCTTGACCTAGCTGGACTAACCAGTACATTATCTCCTCATACTGCATCACTGCCAAAAGTTTGGTGGAAATCTATCAATGGCTTCAGGAAACACTGGGAGCAGAAAGTGTTATGGACAGACTTGAGCATGCATGCACCAGCGCACGCATGCATGGGTAGACCAATCACTCAGTGCCTCCTCCACCACAGGTGGGGAGAAGCATAATAATAAATAATAAACAGAACTATACTACTATCACAACACCTACTACAACTATCCAGAGATGGGCGTCACAAATGAAAATTCAATTCAGCAACACAAATCCGCAAATTAAATTAAAAAAAAAAATGCATTCCGCAATCGCAAATCTGCATAATTCTTGAAATGTGCAGTTCCGCAAATGTTAAAACGCAAACGCAACCTTCAATACCACGGCATCAGCTTCATCTTATTCTGGATACCATTAGAAGATCATATTACGTTTAGGATGATTTTTTTTTTCATAATCAAGGCCTCAAAAATCATATCTAGTTGTTCACGTACTGCAAGTCTATCTATCTATTGCCAGACGCCTTAATCCAGTAAGGGGTGGCCACAAACATATTGCCTCCATGTCGCCCTGTCCCCCTCCATTTCACTGCCCTGCTCCCAGCTCACACACCCCTCTCTCATATACCTCTTCACTCCAACCCTCCATCTCATCCTTGGCCTCCCACTTCCTCTCCCCCTCACCACCTCAATCACATACACTCTCCTCGTTAGTCTTTCACTCTCCATCCTCTCCACATGGCCAAACCACCTCAGTGTGTTTCTCCTAACGCTTCCTATCACATCCACATTCACTCCATAATGCTCCTTCACTTCCTTATTTGTCAATCTGTCTCATTATTTGACTTCACATGCTCCTCTCAAATAACTCATTTCCACAGCTCTCACTCTTGACTTCTGTCCCTCCAACAAGGTCCAAGCTTCACTTCCATACGTTAAAGTTGATATCACAATAATGTCATGTAGTAAGTTTTTCACTTCGATGCTCACTTCCCCGTTTTTTATCACTGCTTTCAAGGAACCAGCAACCTTTCTTCCTTGTTGTACCCTTTCAAGAACTTCACCCTCTAAACTTCCATCCTTACTCATCACACTACCCAAGTTCTTAAACGCACTCATATTTTCGATTTCCTCCTCATCCAACCAAACTGCACATTCACTGACTTCATCTCTCTCGAAGACCATAACTTTACTCTTCCCTACATTCAACTCTAGATTCCGTTTCTTACATACTCTCCCAAACTCATCCACCAAGCCTTGCAGCTCCCCTTCGTCTTCACTTACCAACACAGTATCATTCCAAACAACAGTACAGGGAGTTTCCAAACACAGCCCTCTCTCATTAGGGCTGCCCCAACATTCACTGCCCTACCTTGTATCTCTTTTATAACCCCATCCATATACAGACCGAACAACCATGGAGACATGAGACATCCCTGTTTCAATCCAGCCTTCAAATAGAAAAATTCACTCAGTTCACTATCCACACGCACTGCAGCCTTAGCACCCTCATCCATATTCTTCACGGTATTCAACAACTTCCCATCTACTCCATATATTCTTCATACTTTCCACAATCCCTGTCTGTCCACCCTACCACATATGTTTTCTCCATATCCATGAAGGCCGCATGTAACTTCTTTCCCTTCTCTGGAAACTTTTCCACTAAAGATCTAACAATGAATATCTTGTCTACATAACCTCTTTCCTGCCTAAAAACCTCCCTTTTCTTCTCCAACTATTTCCTCTGGTATTTCCCAATCTCTGTCAATAGGTATCTTACCATATACTTTTCCCATTACATTAAGAAGACAAATACCCCTATGATTACCCCATACTTTTATTTCCCCTTTTCCTTTGTACAGGGGAATAGTTATACATGACTTCCAATCCTCAGGGACTCTACCTTCCTCCCAGGCCAATCTGCACATCTTCCACATTTATTCTGCTAATATCTTTCCCCCATACTTCGGCATTTCACCACACCATCAATTCCTAGGGCTTTCCCCATTTGAACTTTCTTCATCGCTTCCACAACTTCCATCATACTGATTTTCTCCTCTCTTGTCACATCCATCCGTCTCCCACCCATTCCCCATCCACTTATACATGCATTACTTTCATTCTCGATGTTCAACAATTCGTTAAAGTGTTCTCTCCATCTACTCATTTTTTCTCCCTTCTCCACTAGTAATCTACCATTTTTATCTTTCATTCCCCAAGTAATTTCTTTGGCACCCTGCCTAACTCTCTTTACCTCTTTCCAGAACATTTTCTTATATTCCCTCCACTTTACACTCAAATTCCTTCCAAATTCCTCATCTACTCTCTTCTTACTCTCTCTTACTAACCTCTTCACCTTTCTGTTCCTCTCTACGTACAACTCTCTCCTCCATCTCTCAACTTCATCCACGCCCTTCTTTCTCATCCACTCATTACATGCTTTCTTCTATTATGCCACAGCCTGTCTCACCTCTTCATTCCACCATGCTGTTCCCTGCATCCCCTTTCGTCTTCTGTTCACCCCACACACCACCTCACATGCTGCACAGATTTCTTCTGTGAATATACAGTCTACCGCAAGTATATCTTTATTTATTCTATTCTGACTAGCAGTAGATGACTATGAAGTATGGATATTGTCTAATGAGTGTTATTCATTATTGTCATAGCTGTGATGTATTCACATGTTTGTTGTGTCTAGGGGAATGAATGAATGGGTTGCCAATTACGGTTTAAAACTGATACCAAGGTACAAATCATATATTAGAAGACTCTTGTAAAAACAACCATAGGTATGAGTATTGTTCATTATTATCATAGTTCATTTCGTTGATAGATAAACTTTAACTGCAATGATAACCAAATGACAGAAAGAGATTTCCGTTTCATAGTCTGATCTAGCCTGTGCTCACACTTGCCATGCCAGATGGTGGAGCACACTCTTCAATGATTTATTTGATACAAAAATAAAAAAACTGTATACTGGCATTTTCTGTTTGTAAAATTAATAAATCATACGAAGATATGGTTACTGACTTCTAGTGTCTTAATGAAACATTATCTTCTCTTCTCTGCTAACTCTTTCATTGCCGGAAACTCACTCCCATCTTCTCTCCCCCTCCCTCCCTCGAACTCCCTACCTCTCCCCCCCCCCCCATTTCCTTTTGCATAACGGAGGTGGAGGTAGTAGAGACTGACCTCCTTACTTCTTAAACCCACAGTGGTTATCTGCCTAGATGACACTTCTGTGGTCGATAAGCCATTCTTATTGACAGTCTCTCTCTCTCTCTCTCTCTCTCTCTCTCTGGCCAAATCACATAAGATCTTACCTGAACCGTGTGTCGCCAGTTCGTAGTGCCACAGGGCGCTCTTGGGGCAGGCAAGGATAGTGTGGAAGCCATTAACCTGCAAGTCGCTGTCCCTCTGATATGTATTAGCTTATATGCATAATAATTTAAATATAATACACTGAATGCGATGAGATTTCGCCAAAGTTTGTACTGATATGGTTAAACGAATGAGAAAAAAAGACCTTGTTTCCATTAGAAGTAGAGGTTCGTGTCGGACTGGTGTATTAGAATGACCTATACATTCATTCTGCAATAATTATAATATACTGGTTATGATGACAGTTCAATTATGATGACAGTTCCCACGTATTTCATTCATAAGATGACTGAAATGTGCATTAGCATAACTATAAAAACAACGTATATTGGCAGTGCTGTTTCATCAGATCGATCTAGACTGTGTATGACTCTTGTTTGTCATAATCTGTCGCAGCTGTGTCCCACTGTAAAGAGGCTAACCATCTGCACAGGGTAAAGAGAGCCTCCCATTTACATTCCACATCTCCGTGACTCATAGCTACGTGGCGCAATTTTCAAAAGAGGCCTGTCCAATGCATCCCAATTGACATGGGATCGATATCTCTGTGGTCTAGAACGGAAGTTGGAGATTTAGCCTTCATTCTCGCGCTGGGGATCGAATCTTCTCAAGAGCTGAAGTTTTCGGATGTATAAAACGAAACCAGCATAGGTGTCGTTTACAAGTTCATGATTATAAGTAGTCTGTTGTTCTATACGTTTGGATTACAGATGATCCTGTAGAACACATACAAAGGAATACTGTCTCCGGGCCAAATGGGCCATTATCAACAGCAGCAGGAGCAGCCTATAGCAGACTACGGCAAGAAGAAGGGCTTTCCTAACTGTAACCTACTAATTTTATATTATTTATTTATTTATTTGTGTGTGTGTGTGTGTGTGTGTGTGTGTGTGTGTGTGTGTGTGTGTGTGTGTGTGTGTGTGTGTGTGTGTGTGTGTGTGTGTGCGTGTGTGACTCAGAGCATAGGATGACCCTGAGGCCCAACGGTCTTCTTGTAAGCCATTCACTTCCATATAACACCATTTCGGCACTAACACCTACCATCCATTTTAGGATGTTTCGTGCTGGTGTATTAGTGTTAGTTTGGGTGATTTTGTGAGATGTCATTAGGTCTTATGGTAAATCAATAAAGACTGCTTTTAACGAAATTCATACTCTGCTCCCTGCCTCAACCAGTATTCAAACCTGCGTCCATTGGAACAACAGACCTATCGATTTCGTCATCGCCTCCCCCATTCAGTCCTAGTAAACAGATGATACTCATTTCCCTACCAAGTTCTCTCGTCTGTGCCTCGCATTTCATTTGCAAGTTTCAACACCGACCTTGCATTTGTTCTCCTCTAATGGAGGGGGGGGGGGATTCGATTTCACCCTCATAATTCTGAAGATTATATCGCTCACTATTTGTGTTAATTCCATCCCATCGTTTACAAACAGATTAGTTGCAAAATAAATTTATCTAGGCTACGTATAACCACATGACACCGTACCAACAGTATGTGAAGCAATGTATTGTTTATTAAAAGACATAAAAATTCTGCTACTTTCCCACCATGTTTGTTAATACTGTACAGTATAACGTTTGTACACCACAGATGGATGACAGTGTTCGTGTGCCATTCATATACTCGTATGACAATGCCTTGTATTGACATTCACCCTCTCCTTCACTAGTACATATGTGTTGTTAAAGTATCTGCATAGATAAGATATAATTAATGACAATACTTTAACCTAGAAAATATATTTCACATGCAGCCTAACTGCATATGAACATCATGACCGTGTAGCAGAAACAGTAATTATGACAGTTATCTAACAAGGTCAATTCAGTGTTTTCTAAGTCTGCTGTAGACACCTTGTTTACGAATATAGCATATAGCTATAAACCATTACCGGTATGTATGTAATATTTAGTCCACACATCATTTGCAACAATCACAGGCTGCTGTGTCCTTCGTTCCCCTTCTTCCCATGTGTATACCATGTTGTCCCACAGGTTTTCGATGGGGCTCATATCACAACCCCGACTCGTCATGTCCAGTAGTTCCAGGCTGGGATGTTCGTCAAACCATCTCTAGATGTGGGATGTGTGCACAGGGCATTTGTCATGGGCAAACACTGTCCGCCTTGGAAAAGGGTAGTCTTGTCCAAGGAGAGAAGGCAGAAATTCCTCTTCAAAAAATTCAAGAGAGTTGTAAAGTGTCCGTCAATGGAAGAGGCAACCCTCCCCATTGAGTCATACCATACCCACACATATTGCGACATGCCCACTACTTGCTTTTAAAGATGTTTTGACCTTTATACCAGGTATTGGGAAAATAGGGCAAATATTAATTGGTGTTTGGTACAATCGTGTGTATTACGCAAGGGGGCATGTGCTTAGTTAATTTTGGCCTGACAGTCAGTATTTCCGTTTGTGGCAATATTATGGATATCCTACTGAACAAAACATTACATTGTTGAATTATGGCCGAACAAGGTCATATCTCATGTGCATGGTCATTTAACTTTTTTTTTTCTTTTTTTTTAACCAGATATAGACCAAATGTGGTAATAAAGTTCAGGATGAGCATAAGATGAAGTGAATAATATTTTAGAACCGTTTGACAGAGGAAATGCCTATAATTCGGTCCTTTGTCCCAGCTAGCTACTCGATCTGGACCAATCCTGGGAGGAAAAAGTGACTGTTTTTCGAGGACAACAATTAAGGTATCATAAATAAGGTCAGCCTAGACATCTGTAATCAAAATCGTATCAATATTCGTCGAATGGCTGAGGGTCCATACTTACAGTAACTGGATTTTACGATACTCAGTCAAAGGTAAAGGTTATTGGATATGTTCAAAAGCTATGACCATGACAAATTGTGTGGCACGGAGGTTACACTCTGAGGTCTCCTTATTGTTTACTTTGAAACCAACTTTGCATCCATATGGAATATGTTCTGATTTACACAGCAGGCTTAGATATGTCAAATTTAATACCTAAGTCGAATGCACTCATTATATTGTATATAAACAAGCATGTGTGATACCTTTTGCAATATTAAACCTGCTGTTCTTCTCCTCCAGCAATGTATCTTCCTGCATGTTGTTGAGGAGAATGATTTTTGTCGGTGAATATAACACGAGTCCAGTCAATAAGATCTTCCTGTACATGGGTCTCTGCTAATCTACATCTGCCCTCACAATACCTAGGTGTTAGTTGCATTTTTTTGGCCTGTGTCTTGTGGTGAATACACTCGACAACTCGCACGGTCTGAACAGTCACATCTAGCTGTAGTTGTTCTCGTACTGTATGGCCACCGTGTTGGTAAAACGATAATTTTTTACAGCTTCTCGTATCTGTCGATCATCTGTGGTCGTGGTATTCCATGATGGTCATTCCCTCGGTATGTTGTTCAAGTGTCCATTCATACCAACGCGTCAGCCATTATGAAGCTGTTGTCTTTGATATTCCTAGGGTGTTGCCAGTCACCGTAACAGACTTTCCACTTTCTCAATTGCCATCAGGACAAGAGCATCTTCCTGTCGGTTCATAATTTATATTTCTGCTCTGTTTTGGGTTTGTGATAAACACTGACAACGTCCTAAAACTGTAATACAAACGTCAAACAATCATTAATCATAAATAAGAATACTCATCAAAGAGACAGCGACTTAAAAGATTAGTGGCTTCCCTGTAATCTGCGCTTCCCCTTGGAGCGACCTGTGGCACTAAGGGCTGCTAAGACACAGCTTGGGTAAGATCTAGGGTGAAGTGGTGTGGGCGACAGGAAGTGAGAGAGAGAGAGAGAGAGAGAGAGAGAGAGAGAGAAAGAGAGACTGTCAATAGGAATGGCTTAATGACAGCAGTGGTTTTATGAAGGCAGATAACCACTATAAGTTTAAGATGTAAGGAGAGTAGATTCTGCGACCTTACTCCCTGAGTCAGGTGGTGGGAGGCAGAGGAACTGGCTGTTTAGAGGGGGAAGGGGAGAGTGAGAGAGGAAGGGGGTTCGAGAGAGGGACTGGGGGGAAGAGAAGATGAGAGTGAGTTTCCAGCAATGAAAGAGTTGGCAGAATGGGAAGAGAGGATTATGTTTTATGAAGACACTAGAAGCCAGAAACCATATCTTCGTATGATTTATTAATTTTACAAACAGAAAATGTCAGTATACAGTTTATGGAAACAATTTAATTTTGTATTAAATAAATCGTTGATGAAAAGTGTGCTCCATCATCTGGTAAGGTAAGACATGAGCAATTTTACGGTGTGTGAGCACCGGTTAGATCAGTCTATGAAACGGAAATCTCTTTATATCATTTGGTTATCATTACAGTTGAAGTTTATCTATCAACGAAATGAGCTATGACAATAATGAATAACACTCACACTTATGGTTATTTTTACAAGAGTCTTCTAATATAAGATTTGTAGCTACGTATCAGGTTTAAACCGTAATTGGCAACCCATTCCTTTATCCTCCTGGACGCAACAAATGTGTGAATACATCACAGGCTGCAGGCGTACCAACTGCGTGACCCAAACCACACTCTCATACTGTACCAGTTTCATCTGTTGCCAATAGCACATCGTACCGAAGGTGAATTTATCGTACATATACAATATTTATTGTACACATGGCAAGAGTGTGATAGTGGCATGCAGCGTCAATGAGCCAGACTCACCCTGACGCCACCTGCCACACTAGGCAACATAGATGTTCGCGGGGAGATTTGCGTTTGTGGAAGTGCTTCCCCAAGCACAAAACCGCGAAATTGCTTAGAATTTGTTGCAAACGCAAATCCACAAATGAAATCACACTTCCATAGTTACGGATTTGCAGTTTGCAGAAGTAATCGTGGAAGTGCCCAACTCTGCTACTATCGTTCATTCACTTTAACCTGGCCCAGACTTTCGTCCTTTTCCAGCTTATTTCCCGTTGCTCAGTGGTTGAATATGTCAATACGAGGGCTCTGTATCTCTTCCACAGCACTTCTTCGTGACTAGCACCATATTCTAGTATTAATCTTTTGTTATTGCCCAGCATTCAAAATGGAGAGATGGCAGTTTTATGACAAGTTAAAATGAACAGATTATAGTATGATGAATGAATTTTTAAAAAGAGGCATACACTGCTCCTTTTATGGAGAGAATTGCAACAGCAGGTGGCTAGGTGCCGTGTTGCCTTCCCCCCCTTTCCCAACGCTCGCTCAGTTGCTCTGCACTGTTCCGTAGTTTTGTTTCCATTCTTCTGTTACTTTTTCATTAATTCTTACTTTGATTAGTTTAGCCATTTTTGGAACTGTATATATCTTGTTTTATGATTGCCTACATCATTTATGACGGACAGTGCTTGATAATACGAGGATATATAGAGAATGATTAGGTTGCATATCCTATCAAAAAAAAATAAATAAATAAATAATAATAATAATAATAATAATAATAACTTCTAAATTTAACCCCAATTGTCATATCTTTTTAAAGAAGGATAAACCTAAACCAACACTGTTTCCTGAAGTACCTTTCACATTAAAAAAAAAAAAAAAAAAAAAAGATGATCAAACCTGTCGGCCTATGTTTCAGCAAAATTTGTAAGGGTGTGAACACCGTATTAGTCTTAGGCTTAACAAATGTTTTTTGCTCAACTGTCGATTCTACATTTAGTCTTTATGCTTAGGCACAACTGTGACACTGGTGTGGCAATATATTTATTTTTAGGCTTACCCTGAAATTTCTTATCCATTTCATTTTCTGTGAAGCAAAGAATTTATTTTCTGTTTTCTGCGATGATTTATGGAGTAATTTATAATTTATTAACCTCCAAAAAACAGTTAAATATGATTTTCAGTCTGCATATGTTTAAAAATCATCAATACGATTCTTACAACTAACAACTCTTTTGTGAAATACCACATTTGTGCAATTTTTGAATACCATTGCTTGGAGACATACAAAGTGCAAGCCAGTTCTTGATAGTTTTCTGAAAATGCAAAAAAAAAAAAAAAAGTGAATTATATGTGAACTAGAAAGCAGTTGAAGGGAGAAACCTGTACTGTACACAGGAAAAATCATCTGGTAAATTACCAATATGCTGTGTACAGTACAGGTTTCTCCCTTCATTCTGACTTGCCGTAAGTGCTTGGGATAGATTAAAAGCATCTACTTGCCCGAGTGCCAGGGGGTTAACTCATCCTCTTGATGCCCACAGTGGGGGCGGAGGGACGTTGGTTACAAGATTGTGACAACGTGAGTTAATTTTTACCTGGTCGTGGTGTAGTGGTATGCTGCCTGGCTCTCACCTGAGAGTCCCTGGTTCGATTCCCAGCATATTGGTAATTTACCAGATAGAAAGCAGTTGTTGGATCGTTAAGCTTGCCACCAGATAAATTCCGTGTCAAAGTGCTGGTGTCTCCACTTGTGGCAGGACAATTTTTGTTTAAGAATATGACGGTAAGTTACAACACTACAGGGGATATCCTAAAAATTATTTAATTTTTATGACAATGAAGTGTTTCAGGGATCATATGTATTACAAGTAATATCTTTCATTAAAAAACACATTTAACAATATCGCAGACGTGTCATCATTTGTTGTTCAAGTTTCCCACCTGACTTTCATTTCCCGTTACTTTCATCTCTTAGAATTTCTGGGAAATTTATGCATCATCTTCCCTTGTCGAGGTTTGGTGGAATATCGCCAGGAAACATAGCAAGGCATACTAAATGAAGAAATCTGGTTAATCACAGATAAAAGCAAAAAAGCGTGCTGGCCATTCAACTTACCCACCCCACTGGGAGGCAACATGGCGCCTGTGGGTCATGTGACCCGGGCAGGCTGAAGCAGTTGTTGCAACTTTAAAGAAGGCGCCGTATCGAGTGAGTTTATGACGGACGCCCACACTTGTCATGCATCATCATTGTTCTTCAGCTAACAAGTGGATACCATATAAAGACATGCGCAGAGGAAAACTTTTACAATTCTTTAATTCCTCATTATACTTCTGTCTATCTATCTATTGCCAGACACCTAAATCCCGTAAGGGGTGGCCACAAACAAATCGCCTCCATGTCGCCATGTCCCCCGCCATTTCACGGCCCTACTCCCAACTCACACTAGCCTCTGTCATACACTTCTCCACTCCATCCCTTCACCTCATCCTTGGCCTCCTCCTCCCTCTCCCCTCTCCACTTCACACACCGGCACTCTTCTCGTCAGTCTCTAGCTCTCCATCCTCTCCATGTGGCCAAACCGCCTCAGTTTGTTTCTCCTATCGCTTCCTATCACATCCACATCCACACCACAATGCTCCTTCACTTCCTCGTTTGTCAGCCTGTCTCTTCATGTGACTCCACATGCTCCTCTCAAATAACTCATTTCCACTACTCTCACTCTTGATTTGTGTCCCCCCAGCAAGGTCCAGGCTTCACTTCCATACGTTAGAGTTGGTATGATAATACTGTCATGAAGTAACTTTTTCTTTTCCATGCTCACCTCCCTGTTTCACTGCATTCAAAGAACAAGCAACTTTTCTTCTATGTTGTACTCTTTCAAGCACTTGATCCTCTAGACTTCCATCCTTACTCATCACACTACCCAAGTAAGTATATGCACTCAAATTTTTCCATTTCCTCGTCATCCAACCACACCGTACATTCAGTGACCTCATTTCTCTCGTAGAACATAATTTCACTCTTCCCTATTCACCTTTTGGTTTCATATCTTACAATATCCCAAACTCATTCGCCAAGCCTTGCAGCTCCCCTTCGTCTTCACTTAACAACACAGTATCATCTGTAAACAACAGTACAGGGAGTTTCCACACACTGCCCAGCCTCATTACAGCCGCTGCAACATCCACTACCCTACCGTGTATCTCTTTTATCGCCCCATCCATATACAGATTGAACAACACTGGAGACATGACACATCCCTGTTTCAATCCAACCTTCAAATAGAATAATTCACTCAGTTCACTGTCCACAGGCACGGCAACCTTAGCACCCTTATACATACTCTTCAAGGCATTCAGCAACTTCCCATTTACTCCATATATTCTTTGTACTTTCCACAATCCTTGTCTGTCCACCCTGTCATATGCTTTCTCCAAATCCATGAAGGCTGCATACAGCTTCTTTCCCTTTTCTAGAAAATTTTCCACAAAAGACCTAAGAATGAATTTCTGATCTACAGTACACAACCTCTTCTCATCCCAAAATCTCCGTGTTCTTCTCCAACTAATTCCTCTGTTATTTCCCTAAATTTGTCAATAAGTATCCTACCGTATACTTTTCCTATTACACTAAGAAGACAAATGCTACTGTGATTACCCCATACTTCTCTTTCCCAGTTTCCTTTGTACAGGGGAATGATTATACCTGACTTTCAATCCTCTGGAACTTTACCTTCCTCCCAGGCCAATCTGCACATCTTCCACATCCACTCTACTGCTATCTCTCCCCCATGCTTCAGCATTTCACAACGCACTCCACGACTTACTGGGGCTTTCCTCTTTTTGACTTTCTTCATTGCTTCCACTACATCCATCCTACTGATTTCTTCCACTTTTCTCACAACTATCTTTCTCCCAGCCATTCCTCAGCCACATACACTCACATTACTTTCATTCTCTATGTTCCTTTCCTTAACCTGAATTGCACTGGGCAAATAGAAAAATGATGCCCATCTACACTGACCGATTTTGGATTTTTGTTTCTGACTAAATAGGTGTAATACATCAGTGTAAGATTCTGGCCCTAATAAAAGTAATCAGCAAAGCCAGAAAGCTGTCTGAATCGAGTCAGGTTGGTGCCACCCGATTTCTGAAATCTTTGAGGTTACTGAGAGAGCAGAGCAGCTGTGAGCTTGTAAACCGATTTTTTTTTCTGGCTAAATGGGCTTAATACATCAATATCAGATCCCTGGCACTAGTAAAAGTAATCACCAAAGCCAGATAGTTGGTTGAATTGAGTCAGGTTGGTGCCACCCAACCTCTGAAATCTTCAAGGTTACTGAGAAAGGAGAACGACTGTGAGCTTGTGAACCGATTTTGGATTTTTTTGTGGGTAAATGGCCTTAATACATCAATATAAGATCCCTGGCACAAATAAAAGTAATCAACAAAGCCAGATAGTTGGTTGAATCGAGTCAGGTTGGTACCACTTGACCTCTGAAATCTTCAATGTTACTGAGATAGCATAGTGGCTATAAGCCTGTGAAGACTGTCACTCACCTCCCACGCTCCTAAATCAGTGTAGTAAGAGTAGCAGAGAAATGTCTGAAGTTAGCGAGATACTGTACGTTATTACCTTCCATTTTACTTTGGTTGCTTGCAATGACTTCTCAGTGCCGCAGGACGTAGATGTACGTCACTGGCGTTTCTGAAAGAAACGTAGATCTATGTCACTAGCACAATATGGGTTAAAGTATTCTCTCCATCTGCTCACTTTTTCTCCCTTCTCAACTAGTAATCTACCATTTTTATCTTTCACTCCCCGACTAACTTCTTGAACATCCAGTCTAACTTTCTTTACCTCTTTGCAGAACATTTTCTTACATTCCCTCCACTTTACACTCAAATTCCTTCCAAATTCCTCATCCATTTTCTTCTTACTCTCTCTTACTGATCTTTTCACTTACCTCTTCCTCTCTACATATAACTCTTTTCTGCCTCTCAGCTTCCTCCTCACCCCTGTTTCTGAACCAATCACTATATGCTTTCTTCTTTTCTGCCACAGCCTGTCTCACCTCTTCATTCCACCATGGTCTTCCTTGCACCCCCCTCCGTCTTCTCTTCCTTCCACACACCACCTCACATGCTGCACAGATTTCATCTGTAAATATCTTACACACCCCTTGTATGTCCCCCATCTGCTCTAAATAATATTTATCCAGTCACTCCATGACTTCTTTCTTATATTATGCCTATTTTCCATTCTCTTGTAACCTTTTCACCCTCTTTGTAAGAACTACTTCCTTCTGTCCTTCCCTTCTTCTATTGCTCCACTTCATTTCAACCTTGACTTTCGCCGTTACCAAGTGTGGGGTCAGAAAGTCCACTCCCCCAATCTCTATATGCTCTTGCATACATTACACACCTTCTCGTTCTGTCATCCTCACTCATATAATCAGTCATTGCCTTCTGTTCATTCTGTTCATCACCCACCCTTCTCCTCACTCACCACGTATACCTGAGGATCATTTTGTGCCTGAAGAGGGTATTAGCTATCACCAACCCCCTCCTGGCACAAATGTCCACTGAAGGACTGCTAGTTTCATCCACTTTTGCAGGCACACCCTGCTCACCAACTACTCAATCGACCTTCACATTCCCAACTTTTCCATTCATATCTCCAGTCAAAAACACTCTCCTATTCCTTTCTTTTCAATGCACGCTTCCACATTTGTCCAAAGCTCTTCTTTCACTTTGCTTCCATGATCTTGCATTTGTGCACACACACACACACACACACACACACACACACACACACACACACACACACACACACACACACACAATCGCCCACATATGAAGTGCAACTTTAAATCTTACTCATACAATTCTTGAGCCAACTGATCCATTCTCTCTTACACTCTCCTTCC